>NC_141034.1:46642500-46827500 GCF_052040795.2 Danio rerio
CCTAATGTATGGATCAAATAGAGTACCTCATTAAAACAACATATAGAGACATACGAGTATCCAGAGTGCACTGGCATTAGCTGATCTTTCCCTCAATCTCTTGGAGCCAAGTCAACTCTTTAAATAATTGACTTGCAGGAGGCAGAGATTCAAGCGGTTAGGTAATGCATAGGCAAATGAGCATTGCCTTGCGAAATAATGAGCCTGTCAATGAAAGCATTTGATACAAGAACCTGTTGTTACACAAGCCAAATCTTGTTTGCATTGATTCTTCATTTAGTACCGTTGCTTATTTGGAACCGTGGGGCAAGAATCTTATTTCAGCAGTTAAATTTGGTTGAATTACATTTGAAACATATCAACTTTCCACCAGTTACGTGTGCATGAACCCAATTTAGATGTAAAAATGAGGTTGTTTACTCATTGGGGGAATCTTTTTTTTTCACCGCCGCCAAGAACACATTTAGAACAATAAGCAGGCTTGTTAGTATTCTTCCTGTTTTGTTTCATTCCGGTTTGTGCTAGCGTTTAGTTATATGAGGTGAGTTATCTTCACACTGCAGGTCAAAGGACTGGGCTTTAATTGTGTTTCCGATCATGCCAGTCTTGTGAAATATTTACATTTAAATTTACATGGCTTTTCCCAGATGATGTTTTCATGCATAAACGGCAAAGAATAACACGCACAATTCACATAAGTGTTAAAATGCAGGCATGCTGAGAAATAACAACAAATGACAACGCATGACCTATACTGGATCTAGAAATCTGCATTAAAATACATTAGAATCTGAACGATATTGATTTTGTCTTACTTATAAACAAGTGCCTCTTTGCTAGCATACATTTTCATGCTGTTCTTCTATAAAAAGTAGCTTGATGTGCTATGCATGGAACTAGTGGGCAAACATAACACAAAAGACTTGAAAACAAAAGACTAAAAACGTTAAATGGATTTTCATTTTTGGGTGGAAAATATATAGTGATCACTTTGAAGAGGTTATATCGAAGAGTAGTCGGAGTGATACTTTTTCAATGTTTAAAGAACTTGTAACCAAACTGAGGTCTAAAAAAATAGACTTTTGGTCGACTTGCTTGGTTATGTATGAAAGCCTGCAGACTGATCTTCATGCAGCACATTTTTACATATTTATCTAAATATATCTAATCGCTCTCAGCAGCGTGGCAGACATCTGGATGTTTGTTAGCAATGCAAACGTCTTCCCAACATCTTTTTTACTACAAAAAAAAAAAAAAAAAAACTCGAAAAGCATCTATTTTAGGGCTGATTAGACATATCATATATAAAATAAAATAAAAAAAATCATTTATAAATTGACTGAGGATGCTTAAATTTCTATGTGAAACTGCTTTGACAAAATCTACATTGTAAAAGCTCTAAAAATAATTTGGCTCGAAGCAGTTTTAAATTGTTTACAAAACCATTTTAAGGTAAAAGTTATTAGCCCCTTTAAGCTATTTATGTAGTTTTTCGATAGTCTACAAAACAAATCATCATTATACAATGATTTGCCTAATTACCCTAACCTGCCTTCTTAACCTAATTAACCTAGTTAAGCCTTTTAATGTCAATTTTAGGCCGTATAGAAGTGTCTTTAAAAATTTCTTGTAAAATATTATTTACTGTCATCACGACAAAGATAAAATAAATCAGTTATGAGTTATTAAAACTATTACCTTTAGAAGTGTGTTGAAAAAATCTTCTCTCTGTTAAACAGAAATTGGGGAAAAATAAACAGTGGGGCTAATAATTCAGAGGGTTTAATAAATCTTAATTCAACTGTAAGTCTAAAGAAGTGATCAAAAAAAAAAGTGTATGAGTGGGTATCCATTGTAGTGGTGTAATGGATCATAAATCTCTTGCTTCAGATAATATTTTTACAGACACGGATTTAAACATTTTTTCAGTTCAGCCAAAAAGGGGAGGAGACGAGTGTAATTTGCTTTACATTTATTACAAAAACGGCACTGCAAGAAACTTTTGATTTTAACAACTTAGAACCTGGAATTTTATAAAAAATTAAATGAAGAAACAATCAGCTGAATGAAAATAAATCGTAAAATATTCCGTACTGTGAAAAATTTGTGTGACTACTACAGTTGCTGATAATGCTGATGCTAAACCATATTTATTTTTAGTCTCATTTTAATAAATGATTCAGTTTTTCACTTATCTTTCATTGCTATCTGATTATTTTTAAAGAATTATTCAGTGGCATATTTTTATGGCTGATTATCACCACCTATTGGTTAAATAATGTAATCGCTGCCTACAACTTTCATTTTTAGCATCAAGTTAAATGTATTTAATGGTGACTTTAACATTTACACATCCGTGGTTTTATCTAAATTATAAACTGCTGTCACAACACTTCTGTGTTATTTGTCTGTGTGTAAACTAAAGACTAAAACTCCTTCTTGATTTTTGCATTTTTCAAACAGATTTGAATGCAGCGATTCAAATGATTAATAAAGCAATGCAAATCACCACTATTTATAATATATGTTGCGTGGTTGTTGAGATCCCAAACTTTTTAGTGATTAATCTTGCAGCTTACACTGAATGCATTAATGCAGGCTAAACAAGCAGTGACGGAAAAAACCTTAAATAACCTAGGAAACCCACCACATCCCGAATAACCCACCACAACTTCTTCTGTAATCATTATATTTTACAGGAATACCTAAACGCATTCCTACATATGACTTGAATGATGCGAAAGGCGATCCCTCTGTGATCGCTACAAATTTAGTAAAGTAAAAACAATATGTATTAATCTGTGGGTCATGTGTGATCCGAACCGTGGGATGTGATCTGTACGAATAATGGATCAACTATGATTCATTACACCCCTAATGCATTATATTCTATACATCGTAATTGCAATTTTATACCTAACATAGCAATACCTGCAAATTTTGATCCTTTTTAATGTATTTTTTTTTTTCAGAAATCACACAAAATTTTGTATTTTGAAAATATAAAAATGAAGATTGGTTTCTGGGTGGATTGGGTTCAGGGGAGGGGTTGGAGAAGGCGCGATAGAATGTTCAGTCTGTACAATATACAAATCATTATGTCTGTGACAAATCCCCATAAAGATACTGTAGCTATGGGTGCGTGCGTGTTTGACTGTGATACCTGTGATAAGACATTGATACCTGCAGAAACCAAAGATTCTGCTGGTATTTATATTGATAGTGACAGTGGCTGTGACTACAGGCTGTAAGTGACACACAGTCACTCCAAAGCACTGACAACTGCAAAAGGAAGTGGAAATATTTTCATAATGAGCGTGAAAGCAGAAGATTCCTTGTGTTCTCACACCATTGCACTGTCACACACCCACATCCACAAAACTAGTGCAGCACTTTCTCTTCTTTCCACATCTCTTTGAGTAAACTCTAATGAACACACATGCACAGGTACAAACTCCACTGATATACGAAATACATTAGAAGCACGCAACCATCAGCCATGATGAATTTCACAACGTGTCTTGAGTGCTGTATTTGTATTGTATGCCACAGTAACTATTTTAGAAAAAAAATAAAAATAAATAAATAAATAAATATATATATATATATATATATATATATATATATATATATATATATTAAAGGGTCATATATATGCATAGTGTTTAAATGATATCCTTTTTGCTAAATACATATATCTGATTATATCTGACAGTGACGGTGAATTGCAACAGAATGCTAATGTAACTGTTCCCATGTGCTATCAATATTTTAATGCATGTGAATTTCTCATTACACAAATACAGCACTTATTTTCCGCACAATAAACATGCATTTTCAATCTTTAAAACAACGGTCTTAGTCATAAATAGCATATGCATTACTCCAATTCACATTAACTTGCTATATGAATGATATTATTTAATATTAAATATTAATGATACAAATCTGCCATTCCACACCATTCCTAAGATCCTCTACTGGATTGAGGTCTGGTGACTGTGAAGACCATTTGAGTACAGTGAATTTCATTGAGTGGTTATTTGAGTTACTGTTACCTTTCTATCAGCTTGAACCAGTCTGGCCATTCTCCTCTGACCTCTTCCATCAACAAGGCATTTTCAGTCACAGAACTGTCGCTGACGGGATATTTTCTCCTTTTCAGACTATTCTCTGTAAACCCTAGAGATGGTTGTGTGTGAAAATTCCAGTACATCAGCAGTTTCGGAAATACTCAGACCCGCCCATCTGGCAGCAACAACCAAGTCATGTTCCAGATCAATTAAATCACCTTTCTTAACCATTCTGATGCTCGGTTTGAACTGCAGCAGATCGTCTTGACCATGTCTATATGCCTAAATGAGCATTGAGTTGCTGCCATGTGATTGGCTGATTAGCAATTTGCGTAAATGAGCAGTTGAACAGGTGGACCTAATAAAGTATATACTCTAGGGGTGCAACATTTCAATCTACTCATGGTTTGGTGTGTATCCCGATTTTAGAATGACGGTTTTGGTATGGTACGATTTGTTCTCTGCTTAGAAAAACAATGCCTACAGAACAATTCAAACAACAATAAACATACTTATTGGGTAACAAACACCTGACAATGCCGCAGCTTCACTCATATGACTGTAGATTTGCATGTCCTCACATTAATTAAATAAAACTAGGGCATTTTGAAATTTGTATGCTCAAATACATTGCTTAAGAAAATAAGCTTAAATTTCCACTTTTTTCTATTTTACATCTTGAGTCAACAGTCTCAACCAATTATGCAGATGATAATTATGTCAACACATAATAATTGTCACAGTCACCACTGATCTAGCCCATGCAGATCGCTGGAGAACTCCAAATCTGCTGGTATATGGACTACAAGATCCAGTCATGCAACACACACACCTGCTCCAAGTCTCCATTGATCACACTCCCACAGCTGCGATACTGCTCATGGACTGATTACACACACATATATATGCTTCACTCATATGACTGTAGATTTGCATGTCCTCACATTAATTAAATAGGGTATTTTGAAAATTGTATGCTCAAATACATTGCTTAAGAAAATAAGCTTAAATTTCCACTTTGTTCTATTTTACATCTTGACTCAACAGTCTCAACCAATTATGCAGAGGATAATTATGTCAACACATAATAATTGTCACAGTCACCACTGATCTAGCCCATGCAGATCGCTGGAGAACTCCAAATCTGCTGGTATATGGACTACAAGATCCAGTTATGCAACACACACACACCTGCTCCAAGTCTCCATTGATCACACTCCCACAGCTGCGATACTGCTCATGGACTAATTACACACACATATAAATGGCTCACATTGACACTCTAATAGCTGAGTCTTATTATACTATTTGTGAACATTGCAATGTGTTTTCCTTGCCTTGCAATCCATGTTTGTACCTTTCTTTGATCTAAGGTGACCTTCGATAAATCAAATATTTCTCTAATAAACACCATTATTTAAAGATAGACATTATTTATTGAACAATATTTAATAAACATAAACAGAATAAGTTCAAAGGGACTCAATCAAAGGCAGAGAGTTCAAATGGAGTAATAAACACAGGATTAAAATTCCATCAAAACATATGAAACATTTCAGCCAAAACTGGAACAAATAACATATTAATGAGACTAAAGTCTGCCTGCTAGATATACACAGAGCAGAGTTATATATCATTATTCAACCACAATAGAGACATACATCAGAGCCAGCGGTAGATTGCAAAAAAAAAAAAAGTTTCTGAAGTAAGGCTACTCTCAGCAGGGTTCATATGTGCTGAACAGCCAGTAACGACATGGAGCTCACATCTCTGAAATCGATGAAACACATACCAAAAAAAAAAAAAAAGTGTATGTAATATAAATACATCACAAATTTGAAATATAATTATCAGTTTACTTCTCCACAATGACACTCTTTGTGAGAAAGGCTGAAGATGAAATTATAAACTGTAGACTGCAAAGTGGTGATCCTTGTAGAAAGAAGTCTTAGCCAATCATACTCAAGAAACAAAACTGCATAAAATCAATAAACAGAACCCACAACAGGTCTTTCTTCCCTACAAAATAATGTTTCAATATCCAGAGCCTGCCTCTACAACTTTTGTTTTCTAAGATATATAATATTTGGAGCAGTTTTGGCAAAATATTGATTGTTTATGTTGCTAAGGGGGTTGCACAGCCATACACAGATGAGAATAAACACTGACCAATCAGAGTCAAGCATCACAACCATCTGTTTTTGTGTGTTTCTTACAGTGCTACAGCACATGCCTTTGAACAGATGGCTAAAAAAATCAATTTTACTACAGAAACTGTGAGCTGAGAAGGTGAGAAGGAAGATGGGAAGCACAAAAAGGATGGTAGTGGAGGGTCGTGAGACTTTGCAAGTGAATAAAACATGCTAACATTCGCTGTCCTGATCTGACTTCTGCCCTAGTTTGAATCTAACCCTTTGCGAGGACTGTGGACACCTACATAGAAACCCTTAGATTACAGTGAGCCTGATGATAATTAGACTAATAGGTCCCTCTTGCTGTTTGTGCATTAAACAATTACTAACAAAGTGCACATATAATAGCCTCCGCTTTAAGCATCCTCATGCGTTTATTTATTGCCAGACTGTGTGAAGCTACATAATGATGTACTGCTCGGAAAACTACACAAAGCTGCTAACATTTGCCTGCATTTTATCTCTGAATAAATTACATTAATGCATATGCTGAATATGCATAGCCGCACTAAATTCACACGTTGATACTAAAAATAAAATGGCAGGAGTTTCATTTAAATTTAAGTGCACACTGGTAAAAAAAAAAGTGATATGTTTCCATTTCTCGTGAGACTGTGGGATATTATCATGCTCTGCAAGTACAGGGTCTCTTACTTCTCTAATATGGAAATGAGTCACACAGGCCAGTCATAAAGCCATACTTTTCAAAGTACACACACTCGCGCATGCTTTTGAAGGTTACTGACAGAAAGCTGGCTATGGAGACAGAGTGTTTTATGAAACTCTTTGTGTACCTGAATAAAAAAAAACTTGATGTGTGTTTGGGCCCTATCATACACCTGGTGCAATAAGGTGCAAGACGTGTTTTGCACGATTTGTTGCTATTTTCAGACCAGTGCAACCTTAATTTTCACGTTTTGCATCACATTGTTTAAATTGCAAATCTATTTGTGCCACTTTGTGAAATCAAATGTGTTGAGCCTGATTTATACTTTCGCCTGGTAGCGTGTTGCTGACCTTTATTGACTGCACGTGCACCTCACGAAACGAACAAGGCTTTTATACTTGACGCATTCGCCATTGTGATACTCTTTAAAACGACAGGGGCAGTCAAAAAAAAAAAAAAAAAAAGTAAAATCAGATGGATAAACAGAGATGTATGACGTTTCCAAAACTAGGTCATATCATTAATATCGTTCAAAATGTTTAAACGAATTATTTTTTTATTATTTTATCACAATTCTATAGATGGGAAATAAAGGTTAATATGAGTAGGTTATTATTATTATTTCTAAAACATATGGTAAAACAGCAGTAGGCTATGTGTAGTTCTACTATTGGTTAAAATGCTACATTTGAATAGACTTGGAGTGGTGGACTTGAACAGACGTTAAATTTATCCTGGTCATTAATGTACAGTAAAGTGATGATATCAGAAAACCCCTATTCATAATTATGTTGAATTACTGTGTTTGAGACATTTGCAATACATATGACAATTTTTTTCTACAAGTAAAATAATACATTGTCATTATCAGATTCCTTCTTGCATTATATTCACCATTAAATAGGTTAGAGGAGTTATTCTGACACTGGTAAACATTTATTGTCATGCACAACACCGTGTTCACTCTGAAGGAAAAAAAAACATATCAATTACTTGTCATAATCATTACTTTAAAATGGGATATGATTATGTAAATGATATGCACGCTTTCGGTTTCATTTTCACTGCTAAGTGTTTGTGCCACAAACTTAACATTATTTATAACTTTATTATGTGTTATTCACAGCCTATGGAGGTGCTGTTCACTAAAGTAGACTTCATTCACAAGCGCGTGCCTGCCCTCTCTGTGGTGACAGCTGACGGTCAGCTCACGTGTTGTCCTGTGTGATTTCGCGGTTGCGAATGAATTCATTATTACATAAAGACAGAAATGAAATTTTTTTGGGGTGAATTATACCTTATAAATACAGCATGTGACTCTTTTAACACCATTAGAAGATGTCTACTTTGCTGGGCAATGTATGGAAAACATTGTAAAGACTTGTGCTGCTGCCTTTGCTTCTCTCCTGAACTTGAAAATATAATTGACAGAATCTTAGAAATGCTGGATTAAAATCGTCAAGGGGGTCGAATCTAGATTGCGATCTTTTTACAAATAATCGTGCAGCTCTAGTGTGTGTGTGTATGTGTGTGTGTGTACTTGTTTTTGTGACATAACAGGACACAAATCTGTATAATGACATGGGTATGACACAGGTATTACAAAAAGGAGGTGAAATATGAGGACATTGGTGACGTCCTCATTTCTCAAAAAGCTTATTAATCACACAGGATGAGTTGAATTAGAGAGTAAAGCTGCATGCAGTCTCATGTGATGGTTGGGTTAAGGGGTGGGGTGAGGTGAGGGCAATATAATATACGGTTTGAACAGTATAAAATGAATGGAAACCCATGTAATGTGTGTGTGTGTGTGTGTGTGTGTGTGTGAACAGCAGCTTTAAAACAACCTTAAAACAACACAGTGTCAGATCAAGCGCTTGTCGGGGCCTACACCTAATGCTCATAACAGTAATAACCTTGATCTGAATTATAAAAATAAGAACAGACAAAGCTTTCGGCTTCTCTCCTAAGATTAATCCCTTCAAATAATTCCAATTTAATCTGATGGGAATGAGAAATGGAGTGCAAGTCAGTCAAAATGAGTGAGAAAAGAGGGAGGGAGAATAATCTGGTTATTATTTTCCAAAAGACCAGACTATAAAAACCTCCGTTTATTCCAAGTGCATTAAATTATCGCAGTGGTCTCTTATCTATTTATAACCCTCGGGCCATCATTCAAAAGCATTGTTCATTCATACACTAAAAACCATCTGTCTAACAAAACATCCATCCGTGGAGAAACGCTTAGTGCTTTCGTATCTTTCAGAGCAAACGTGCTTCATTACATGACAGGCTTATCTGATACCATTAATGTCTTTATATCACCTGGCTGTTTGTCAGGTTTGAATGTATGTGTGTGTGTGGTTAGAGAATGAGAGAATTGTGCTGGTTGTACCACAACTGCCAGATTAATTCAGCGTCAGCGCTCCACCAGACTAGCTAGCCAAAAAATAAACACATGGAGACAAATAGAGCGCTGGTGTAAGTGACAAGAGCAATGCAGCGCCATCCAGACATGAAAGCCACCCTGTCCTGCTTCAGGGTGTCTCCTTCTGGAATGGCAGACTCGGAATCACAAACAGAACCTAAATTATTCACCTTGCCTTCTTAAGTACTTCTAAATATTTACTTGTCGATTAATTTGTAAACACGTTCTCGACTCGTTTCGGGAAGTGCCTGCCTGACAAGTTCTCTGAGCTCCTTCATAATGAAGAGAGACAGAACGAAACGTGTAACTCACAATTTAACTGTGTAACGTTATCAATTTATCATCAAGCGAGCGCTTTTCGATGCCGGCACTGATTTGGCATCCGACAAGGAGAGTGTTGATTGTTTTGTCGTTTTGCCTTTTTGATTGGCTCGTTTTGGAGATTGGTTGTGGCTGGAAATCATTTGCAGTTGCATGCTCAATATTTGAACAAGCCTGAATTTATATTTAATTCAATAATGCATGCTTTAATGGTGAAGGTTGATGTGGAGTTTCGCATTAGTTTCACATGGTAATATTAGACTACACTGGAAAAAAAAGAGAAACTACTGTGTCTTTTGATTAAAGTAGATTTTTATAATGACTTAAGTGAGAAATGATTGTCTCTGATTATAAACTTAAAGCATTTAAAGCAAAAACTAACTTCTTAGGTAAACTTAAAAATGTTAGAATAAAACGGCAGCATAACTATTTTGATTAATTTTAAAATACATTTTTTCATTTTCAACCAAGTCAAAACTATATTTTGATGGTAGTTTTTATATTTTTATTGTAACACATGACAGTATTTTTTTAGGTTGGTCTAAAGTGAGATTATACTTTGATCTAAGGTTAAATTTTTTTTGTATATACTAATAATATATAATGCAAGCACACTGTTTAATAATAATAATAATAATAATAATAATAATAATAATAATTATTATTATTATTAATAATAATAATAATAATAATAATAATATTATTATTATTATCATTCATTCATTCATTCATTCATTCATTTCACTCATTCATTTTCTTGTCGGCTTAGTCCCTTTATTAATCTGGGGTCGCCACAGCGGAATGAACTGCCAACTTATCCAGCAAGTTTTTTACGCAGCAGATGCCCTTCCAGCCGCAACCCAACTCTGGGAAACACCCACACACACATTCACACACAAACTCATACCCTACGGACAATTTAGCCTACCCAATTCACCTGTACCGCATGTCTTTGGACTGTGGGGGAAACCGGAGCACCCGGAGGAAACCCACGCAAAGGCATGGAGAACATGCAAACTCCACATAGAAATGCCAACTGAGCCGAGGTTCAAACCAGCGACCTTCTTGCTATGAAGCGACAGTACTACCTACTGCGCCATTGCCTCGCCCTATTATTATTATTATTATTATCATTATTATCATCATTATCATTTTATTAATGAATCACATTATTTCTTATATAAAGTGCATCCGGAAAGTGTTCATAATGCTCCACTTTTTCAATATTTTTTGAAAAGTTAAACCCTTTTTCTGAAATGGATTAAATTAATTTATTTCCTCATAATTCTACACACAATACCCCATAATGACAATGTAATAAAAAGCTGTTTTTGAAATAGCTACAAATTTACTAAAAATAAAAAAGCTGAAAAATTACACTTACATAAGTATTCGCAGCCTTTGCCTTAAAGATCTAAATTGAGCTCAGGTACATTATGTTTCCACTGTTCATTCTTGAGATGTTTCAGCAGCTTAGTTGGAGTTCACCTGTGGTCAATTCAGTTGATTGGACATGATTTGAAAAGGCATACACCTGTCTATATAAGGTCCCAGGGTTGACAGTGCATGTCAAAGCACAAACCAAGCATGAAGACATTGTCTCTAGACCTCATCCTGTCGATTGTCTTAAGGTACAATGCTGGGGAAGGTTACAGAAAAATGGTTGCTGCTCTGAAAGTTCGAATAAGCACAGTGGCCCCCATCATCCATAAGTGGAAGATGTTTGGAACCACCAGGACTCTACCTAGAGCTGGCCGGCCATCTAAGCTGAGTGATCAGGGGAGAAGGGCCTTAGGGAGGTGATCAATAACCCGATGGTCACTTTGTCTGAGCTCCAGCGTTCTTTAGTGGAGAGAGAGCCTTACAGAAGAACTATCTGTGCAGCAATCCACCAATCAGGTCTGTATGGTAGAGTGACCTGACTAAAGCCAATCCCTGCCTGGAATTTGCCAAAAGGCATCTGAAAGACTCTCAGACCATAAGAAACAAAATTCCCTGGTCTGATGAGACAAAAATTGAACTCTATGGAGTGAATGCCAGGCATTACATTTGGAGAAAACCAGGCACCGCTCATCACCAGGTTAATGCCATATCTACAGTGAATCATGGTGGTGGCAGCATCATGCTGTGGGGATGTTTTTCAGCAGCAGGAACTGGAACAGGATACAGAATAAGTTGAATGCAGCAATGTAAAGACATCCTGAATGAAAACCTGCTTCATAGTGCTCTTGACCTCAGACTGGGTTGACATTTCATCTTCCAGCAGGACAATGACCCAAAGTACGCCGCCAAAATATCAATGGAGTGGCTTCACAACAACTCAGTGATTGTCTTTGAGTGGCCTAGCCAGAGCCCAGACCTAATGCTATGCTAATGCTAAGTTTTCAGACAACCACTGCAATCGAATACTATAACAAAGTCGAAAATCCAGATGTGTTACAGACTACCAACACACTGGTGAAATCACAGGAGTTTTCCTGGAGAAATAACAAAATGGGAGGGTGATGGGAGATGGGTCTGAAATATGGGAGACTTCCGGAAAAAACGGGAGTGTTGGCAGGTATGTTAATACTATTATTATTATTATTATTATTATTATTATTATTATTATTAGTTGTAGTAGTATTTTATTTTATAAGTATTGCATTTTAGTAGTAGTAGCTTTAATTTATTATGCTTTATTTTATTTTATCATAAATAATTGTATACAATGCCAATCAGAAAGAAACTGGAACATTACAAATGATAACTAAATTGTACTTTAATTCACAATCACAGTTTTTTATCAGATAATTCACAGCTCAATTTTCCCCAGAGCTGTCAAAGCCAAATAACTTGAGTTCTCCAATAACATCAATGTGTGTGTGTGTGCCTTTACCTGTTCTGTTTTTAAAGGGAATGCCTGTTTGACAGTCCCTCCTCTCTGTCTGTGTGTGTGCAAGTGAGTGTGTGTGTGTGTGTGTGTGTGTGTGTGTGTGTGTTTTGTGACTTCAAATCAATACACACTGGAGAGCAAAGGGTCTGAAAAGTTCCACGATGCACCTTCAGTAATCTCCATTAGCTACTCAAACCCACTTTGCATTGATTCGCACACACACCCCAACCATCACTGGAGATCAATAACTCACACACAAATGCACACACACACACTTACAAAAGGCCCAAAAAATAAACCTAAACTCTTCCCTAGCGTCTAAAAGTGATTCCTTCATTTAAAAGCCACATTAAAGCACTTGGTTTTTCTAAAAGGCAGACTGAGGTCGATATAGACACAGATTCTGTGACAAAATCCAGAGTGTTCAAAGTATGAACTGAAATCAAGGAAAAACACAGTTCTTGACTCCTGGAAGCTTTAGGTATGTTCTGGAAACACGCAGGATTGTAAAACTGCATGATCCTAGAGAAATGGACAATTGTGTTGTCTTTGCTAAGTCTTATGTATTACATAATAATATACTCTAGTTTGAAAGTAGGCAATGAGAGATCCATGATATTTCAACAAGGTCTACTCAATTCTAAATCTCTGGCCTCGCAACTGGATTAATGTGGATTAATGGAGGGATTACCAACTTGAGAATAATTTCTACAGGCAATATTTCATCAATCAGCAGTTAAGTATGCTCGATTTCAGAATTAATAAATTTCACTGAAGATAGACTGGATCAATTTATATTCATTAGAGGCCAACATTATTTATCAAAGAAACTACTCTTTAGCAAATATTTTAGATACCCCTTTAATTTAAGTACCATTTCAAATTTTTAACTAATGTCTTAATACTTGAATCTGGACACACAGAAATCAATAGATTTCCGCAGATTTTCTTTTAGCCCCTCATTGAATCTGTTTATCTGCTTTATTTATATGCAAATATGTGTGTGTGTGTGTGTGTGTGTGTGTGTGTGTGTGTGTGTGTGTGTGTGTGTGTGTGTGTGTGTGTGTGTGTGTGTGTGTGCGCGTGTGTGTGTTTGTTTGTGTGAGTTAATAATTAATTTATTAATTTGTTAATAATTAATTAATTTTAGTAATATTTTAACTAATATGCCAATGTTTTTAATATTTATTTGCAATGCAGCTCGTAAAGTAATATTTTATTTCAATGTAGACCTTAAACTAATGTTCTTCTTATTATTATTATTTATGTCATGTTTTAAGTTTTAGTTACTATACTCTCAAAATCATTATGCATAAATTAGCTGATTTTTTAAAATGTATTTTTAAAATTACGTGCAGAAATAGCAAAATAAAGTCCACAGATTCTGTCTTGCCATGCATATTGCCTATCTATTATGAAGATATAAGCTGTTTATTAGTACTTTGAAATCCTACCCAAGAACCAAACCAATCGACTACCTTAATAACTATTAATATCGCCAAATTAGAAGTTATAGAAGTAATTAGAAGTAAAAGTTATAGCAGGGAGTTTATTAATTGCAAGAATTTTAGGCAGCCTTGATATAAGGTGTGACCATATTGTATTATTTTACAGAAAGAACAATTACAGAACATAATTCATACAATTAAATTAATTACTGAATTATTTTGTTTATTTATTCAGTGATTTGTGCATGTATGTATTAATTAATTATTTAATTTATTTATTAATTTATTAATTTATTAATTTATTAATTAATTAATTTATTTATTTATTTATTTATTTATTTATTTATTTAGTTTGTGTGTCTGTCTGTCTGTCTGTCTTTTTATTTATTTATTTATTTATTTATTTATTTGATTTATTAGTGTGTAAGTTTCAAAGAGATACAGTGTAATATAGAGAAAACTCAAAGAAACCTCAGTTGATGAACAGCCAGCTGTACTGGACCTGACAGCAGAAGTAAATAATTAAATATATTCTATGTCTGTAAATTAAGTTTTAATGCATATATTTTTCTCAAAATACTTACACATGAAATAGCAAGACGGTACTGTCACAGTTTACTGACAATCCTTAAAGGACCTGTACCTTAAAATTGGGTCGGAATGATGTATATATACACACACCTCAAGGAACCTATTAAAATACTAAGAAATAAATGTCTTGACCTCTTTAAATGAGATATTGATGAATTTTGCTGGTGCATGTGGTTGCCAGTTAATCACGTGACCTCGCATGAATCATCATAGTGATCAATAAGACCTTATCTCCGGCTTGATTGACAGTTCTCAGTTATTATTCACCGGCCTGAGGATGAATAGAGAACATATGGCATTATTACCAATACTATCATCTCCCACAGATGCACAGAATTTCATTTCAGATAATAAAATAGAACGGTCTGATCTTAAAGGTGTCTGATTTCAAGGGGATTCATTTTACCAGCTGCTCTTGATGCAGTTTGATTGAATGGCATTTTACTAGATAACTGCAAATGTTAGAGGACTTAAAATGTTAGAGAGGGCTTTTTCGAACTTATCATCGTCCCTGAAAATGCTCTGGAAATATCCCAAAGGCCTAAGATCTGACAGCACACACACAGACAGAGACTCAACTGTTTTCACACTTTCAGTCACACATAAGCTCTTTGTTACAGAAGATGAAATATGAGATTCTCCATACAGATAGATCCATACAGTCAAAGGGCAAACACACCAATATTTGAGGCGGGTTAATTCCAGCATGAAAATGGCAGTGGGCTTTCTAATAAAAGAACAATCTATAAATCATTTACATTTGAAATATGGTGAAAGTTATGAAAAAAAAAAAAAAAAAAAATTGGCACTGATGATATAAATGGTTCACCTTAATTTGTTAACAGTATTTAGTCTATTAACAATAAATCATTTTTGAAGCGTTTATTGAGTTAGATTTTAACTTACAATTTAAACATTCCTTTGTTACTGTTAAAGGCATTTCTATGGATAAAACACTGATAAGACTCATAGACAGCGAGGAGGTTAAATGTACCCATTATTTAGAAATGGCCGAATTGTCCTGCAGTTAAAATGACAAAAAATGGGATAAAAGTAAATTGTTTAGCCGTATTTTAGGCCATTTAACAGTTTAATCAATCAACATTACATTCACATTTCAACATTCCTTAGTGTTACAGTTGAAAGTGTACAGTTTGAAGCATCAAAACTGTTATATAATAATAATAATAATAATAATAATAATAATAATAATAATAATAACAATAATAATAATGATAATGGGGCGAGGCAGTGGCACAGTAGGTAGTGCTGTCGCCTCACAGCAAGAAGGTCGTTAGGTCTCTGGTTCGAACCTCGGCTCAGTTAGGAGTTTCTGTGTGGAGTTTGCATGTTCTCCCTGCCTTCGCGTGGGTTTCCTCCAGGTGCTCCGGTTTCCCCCACAGTCCAAAGACATGCGGTAGGTGAATTGGGTAGGCTAAATTGTCCGTAGGGTATGAGTGTGTATGTGAATGTGTTTGTGGATGTTTCCCAAAGAAGGGTTGCGGCTGGAAGGGCATCTAAACTTGCTGGATAAGTTGGCGGTGCATTCCGCTGTGGCAACCCCAGATTAATAAAGGGACTAAGCTGACAAGAGAATGAATGAATGAATGAATGAATGAATGAATGAATGAATGAATGAATAATAATAATAATTCATTCAGTCAGTCATTTTTTTCAGCTTAGTCCCTTTAAAAAATAATTGAGTCTTTTTTTCCTTCAAAGCTGTTATTTTTAATTTAAAAAAAAGCATATAACTTATGTGTTCAAGTAAATTAAATGCTACAAGAGAAGACATTTTTATTGTTTCTGGCATATTTAGCATACAAACGTAAGAGAAAAAAAGATGCGAATGTGAGCATATAAAAATCATATAAATTATAAATATTATTATTATTAGTAGTAGTAGTATTAAATATAAACAATTATAATGTTGTTATTTAATACTACTACTACTACTACTACTACTACTACTACTACAACTACTACTACTACTACTACTAATAATAATAATAATTACTATTTATTACTATTTTTATTTATTTATTTATTTTACTGATGTCTTTCTTTAAACTTCAAGCTGTTTAATTATACTTTAAATTGGTAAATGATATCAATGTAGTTCTAGTTTTACTTCACCAATAAATTTTAGAGTTGTTACTGTAACTGAAACATAGTAGACCGAATATAATTAACTAACAACGAGCAACACAAATGCCACAGCATTTACTCACATATGTTAATGCTACTTAAAAAAATAAACACTCATGCCTCTTAATCATTAGCTCATGTTTGAATCCAACATGATATATTAAACTGTGCTTTAGTTTGAGAGATCCTGATAAAGTCTTCAAAATTTCAAATGTATGTATTATTGTTGGCAGTTCATTCCGCTGTGGCGACCCCAGATTCGGACTAAGCTGAAAAAAAAAATGAAAGAATATATATTATATACTATAATGTATACTATATTATACTATACTGCTAATATTTTTATTGCTATTAACATGTGACATACCAACATTAGTGCGTCTCTTTACACATCTATTTCCACAGCTGGATTCCACAATATCTTCTAATATAAACAAGTTGTTCTCGGGCACCACAGGCAACATATCAGCATCAGTGTAGCAGTAGCAACACTGGTAAGTCTGCCAGGGCATTTCTGTAATATTTCCCAGTTAGTGATACGGGCCATTTATCACCGTCATGCTCTCTGTAGTCTTGCTTCTCGCACGCAGCCACCGAGATAAGAGCGCCGACTTAAAAAAAAAAAAAAAAAACTACGGACATGCTTTATTTTTAGTCGGCTGCTGGCTCAGCTAGCCCCCCTCACAATGGTAAATGTGTGGACCATAAAACGTTATTACATTATATATTAACATTATTAACTGCTACTTAAGCAGCGTGCGAATGAAAGGTCCCACAATAAGTAGGCTACAGCTCTCCTGCGGATGTTTACAACGACCAAAATAAAAAGTAGTGTGTGACATGAAAATGTATGTGAGGACGCCTCGTGTGCGGCTATATTTCTTCCCGTCTCTGCGCTTACGGGTCTGTGTGTTTAGAAATGAATAAGCCCTGCATAATGTTGTCTTCCTGAGAGCGCTTGTAGTGTGTTTATCTGTTTTGATGAATCATTTGGCACAGCTAGAGCAGCGAAAAAGAGGCCATAGCTTCTGTTTTTTTTTTTTTTTCTCATGAAGTTTGATGCTCGGCACTTTGGTTTAGAGCTGCACTAGCAGGATTGAATATGCATATGGTAAAGTTATGAGGCTGTTTGCAGCTGGTCATTTCATGTGTTTTTTTTCTGATTGGATGGCTTTCAAATTGTGAATAGACCAGGTGTGAATGCCCTTCGAATCAAACGCAAACCACTTCAGGAGATGGTCTGCGATGCATCACAGATGAAACTGAACAAGTCTAAATGCATCTGTTTGTTGAAACCACATATGCAAATTGTACTCCTTATAATTTTTTTTAATAAACACGTGAATGTAATAGGCTATATAGCATATTCAGATACAACACTGCTAATGATAAATGCAATGCTTAGCTTGGGACATTTGTTTCATTTTATATACAGTTGAAGTGAGAATTAGTAGCCCCCATGAATTATTACGACCCCCCCCCCCATTCCCTTTTATTTTGTTCCCCAATTTCTGTTTACATTTCTAAACATAATAGTTTTAATAACTCATTTCAAATAACTGAATTATTTTATCTTTGCCATAATGACAATAAATAATATTTTACTAGATATTTTTCAAGACACTTCTATATAGCTTAAAATAATATTATAAAGCCTAAACTAGGTTAATTAAGTTAATTAGACAGTGGACAAAATAGCTTAAAGGGGCTAATAATTTTAGCTTAAAATTAACCTTAAAATGGTTCATAAAACATAAAACATAAAAACTGCTTTTTATTCCAGCCAAAATAAAACAAATAAGACTTTCTTTCCTAAAGAAAAAAAAATAATAATCAGACATACTTTGAAAATTTCCTTGCTCTGTTAAACATCATTTAAGAAATATTTAAAAAAGAAAAAAAATTCAAAGCGGGGGCTAATAATTATGACTTCAACTGTATGTATATATATATATATATATATATATATATATATATATATATATATATATATATATCATTTTTTTTATTTATTTATTTATTTATTATTTTTTTTAAATTGTCATTAAAAAAAAAAGAATTATTGTCATCAATCTAAAAATATGCACAGTAATCTGTCCTGGCTAAATGTCTCAGATCCCCAGTTAACTATACATAAATGGGGAGTTAATCTCATGTTAAAACAATATTATTGTAAGAAATTATAATAAACCAATTTTTCTTAAAAAAAAAAAACTGTAAGTAAAAGAAAGCAGATGAAAAACCACTAATAATCTGTTCAAAGAATAGTTAAAGTGAAAGCAGCAACCACTGCTGCTTACCAAACAACATAAAAAAAAAGCTTATGAACTCTTCAGAGCAGCAGGACTATGAGTCCACGAGCATCACTTTTGGTCCAGTTTATTTAAAAAAGAACCGATCATACCAGTTATGTTTACAGGAACAGTTGCTTCAAGCAAGTAAATGAGAGCGCACATGCTTTTTAAACAGATTTTAAACATGATCATCCTCTCAGTCAGTATTCACTTGCTTTCTTTTGCTCGCACAAACTGTTATTCTTTCTGTTCATCCTTCTTGTCAAACCCTGCTTTTAAAATAACTACAATTTTTAAAAAAAATTTCAACCAGCTCAAGTGGGAGCAACTGTCTAACCCGCCATAGCTAAAATCTACCCAGGTTAATGTCAAGCCCTGCTTGCACCTGAATTCTTACCAAATAGAGCTACAGTAATTAAGTCACCAGGTGAAATTGTATTCATATCACAAAATATATCACAGAAGAAAAAAAATTGCAATGTCAGATTTTTCCAATATTACGCAGCCCTTATTTTTTTTCCATGAATTATGGCCACTTTGACAGCAGAAATCAGAAATGCATCATGCATGTACCTCAGTGAATGAAGTGAAAATATAAGAGAAAACATCTTTTTGTTAGCATTTATTTTGTTTTCAAAGGCAAGTGGTTTTGTTTTTGGAAGGTTATGCATTATTTGAATGATATCTTGCATGCTCTGTATCTGTACAACAAAAATATATGTTTCATTTAGTCCACAATGACAGTCATCATGGAGCCTGCCTTGTGTACTAGTGATGATGTTTTACTGGAAGTACAAAAGTTTCCAGTAGCCTAGATATGAAATCATTTGTATCCATATATATATATATATATATATATATATATATATATATATATATATATATATATATATATATATATATATATATATATATATATATCTAGTTCATGTGTCTTATCTAAAAAATATATATAAATAAAGAAATAAAAAAATAAAAAGTAATATGACAGTTTTCCACTGAAATGGCATAAAGTGACCAGTTTTAAACAGTTTACTCTCCAACATGTTAAACTTAGTGCTTTTAATAATAAATATAAAACATGTAAACACATTTTTTTATGCCTGCAACATATTTAAAAAAATAAAATGTTGGACTAGAAGCAAAATGTGCTTGTTAACGCCATTGCATTAAAAAGCAACATGCCGTGGTGTTAAACAGCCACATGAGCTCAGGAAAACTTAATGAACACAGTCTGCATCAACTAATGCAAATTGAATCCTAAATTCTCAAGATGGAAAGCTATATTTCAGTATTCTGTGATTTCACATGTTCTGTGAGAAACATATTTCTGTAAAAAAGTGAGCTCTCAGTCTCAAAAACCAAGAGTCCTTTCATGAGAGAGAGTTGTAAAGTCTGTCATGGTGTGGAGCGGCAGCACAGTATAGGCGACAAGGCACATGTGCCCTGACACAGAGACATATATTGGGACAGATATAGTGGCATCAAAATGAAAACTTTCATGGGTTGTCTATGGCTATTAGATCAAGTCTCATTCTGCATGTGTTCAACAGCATGGTTTCAGGGACAGAGTGAACGTTCCTGCAGTCCAGACTTGTCTGATACTGAAAATGTACAGCATATCCCAAACAGAAAAGAAGAGACCAGGTACTTCTGTATCATGTCAGACTTGAGGGATTGTAAAACAATTTGGATCACCATTTTTCAATCAATCAATCAATCAATCAATCAATCAATCAATCAATCAATCAATCAATCAATCAATCAATCAATCAATAATAAAAAAATATAAAAAAATAATAAAACTTGTGAATGTGTAATCTGCCTCGGTAACACTACAGTTTATCTAACAATTCACACTATAACTGGCTAATTATCTGCATATTATTACGAAATTAACTGTTTATCACAACTTATTTAACATTTCTAATCCTACCTAATACACTGAAATAATATTTATTCATTGGATTTATGAATAATCATTTTTAAGATAGGACTGGGCTGGTATGAGGGTGTCGCCCAATTAAGTATTGTACGATGTCTAATGTGAAACTTTGTGATGGATGATGGCATCGTCATTGTAGGTGGCGATGAATTAATTATTTATGAACAATTAATTAATTATGGATGATTACTATGAAGACGCGGCTTCGGGTGTCATTTCAGCTGATCCAATAATCTCTAATAGGCAGAGTGATCTGTGTCATTATAATCACGTCGACAAACTTGGTTGGTATAAAAAAGTTCACATTCAAGAGAAACCAACCAATATTATCTGAGGTTTTCGATAAAATTACAATCGTTAAAGTGAAAGACTGAAACAGTGTACTGACGCTGTGACACGTTACTTGATAGATTCAAAAGATCGAAGAGTCCTTATATAGAGACAAGATTAATTAAATATCACATTTAACAATAAAAGTGAGACGCGATCCAGCGGTACATCCTTAATAAACTGTCTGACATGCACTGCTCTCTGAGGTTTTGTGCTCAAAGCACCAACTGACTACTGAAGCTCAGACGTGTGCATATGCTAGAGTGCATGACAGAGTCTGTGTGTGGGGTCACGTGATGTGTGTTTTCAGCATTATAGAATGGATGGAGGGCTGTTCAGAAATGCTAGGTGAAACTCCAGTATGGATGTGGATCATATCGTATTCAAGTGTAAACAAGGCCTAAGTGTGTATTTTTCACGAGCGGGTTGCTGCTGCAACCGGGGCAGGGTGGCGGTTTGCGATGCCTGTTTAGCATCAGGATGGCAATGCATGATGGCACCATTTACTGACCCAACCCTAGCTGGTATGGTATGGTACGGGCTTATATTATACAAAAAATAAGTAAAATAAATGTAGTAATGTTCAACTTCATATGTTTGTTTAAATGTAGCCCATATAAATTGTTTACAACCACTTACCTTAAAGATTTTAGTAAATCCAATGATTTTGTTTGCAGTGTACCTAAACCCATAACAATAATAATAACCCATAAAAAACGGTAATAGTTATCAATTACCAGCTAATTATTAGTTCATCTAGCTAATAGTCTCAGTTTAAGATTTGTTAATAGTGTAAATTGTTCAATAAAATAAAGCATGACCCCTACCTTTGTCCCAAAATATAAAAATCTCAATCTAAATCCACAATATAGTTTACACGTGCAGAATACAACTTATTATTTTATTTGGTCAGTGAAAAAAATGTGAATCTTTATTATTATTATTATTATTATTATTATTATTGCTAATATTATTATTAGTGGTGTTATTGTTATTATTATTATTATTATCATCATCATCATCATCATCATCATCATTATGTTGTTGTTGTACTTTGTATAATTAAAAGTGAACACAAAACATTCCAACATTTACAGGGAATTAGGATTGCAATATTAGCTAATCACACATGTCTCAACAAGAAGCAGAGCTAGGAATGTTTATTTCTACCCAACATACAGCCGTAAAGTTCTGATGTTTGGTTTATAAGTCATTAAACTTAATGATTGGCATAATGAGGTTGGTGTGCTGCCAGAGGGGGTGCGGGACATCAGGTGGAATTACCATCACAAGTTCTCCAACACACACACACACACACATACGCAAACACAGTCGGCAGCCGTCGATAGCTGCAGTCGTTCACGTCAGGATGATAGCGAGGGCTATCATTACTCGTCAACAAGCAAACGTAAAAGGCACGGACCGACAGGCGAGTGTGAGGTAGAGAGAGAGAGGTAAAGAAAGCGAGACGATTGGAGTGGACAGCAAACTCGCAAAAGCATTGTCAGCTTTGAGGAGACGTGACAGATCGCCGGATATCAAAGACACGTGTAGATGTGAACATCTCATTACCAGATCCATCTCCTCTTGTGTCTTTCTGCTCAACAGCTATTTATACCGGCTTCTCAACGCTGTCAGCGCTTTTGTTTGTTTCTATTGTCTATTAGTGTCCTTACTGCTAATTTTGTCTCGGTTTGATTATTCATCTGTGGCACCGTTTGATGCGTTTCACGATAAATGAAATGTGTCTACATGTGTCTCGCCAACTTTGGAAACCAGGACTGGACGGAAGAGGTTTTTTTTTTTTTTTTAAATTTCTGGTGGTTTGTTTCATTGGTACGTTTTGAGAAAATTACAAATAGACAATAGATGTGTTTGCAGTGATTTTTTTTTTTTTTTTTTTTTTTTGAGTATCAAGAGTGGATTGCAAAAAAAACTTTGTAGTTTTTCAACCTAAACATAAATGAATAGTTCAAGCAAAAAAGTAAATTCTTCATTTTAAATATTTTGCTGAATGTATTTTCACAGACAAAGGGTGTAAAATTCCCCTGGATTTGAGTGGATTTGAGTGGATTTAAGTGTAACACAAGTGATCCAAAATATATATCTTTTTTCACATTACTAGTCAAAAAGTTTTTATTGTCTGCTAACAAAGGCTTGCATTTGATAAAAAATAAATTAAAAATACATAAAATAATAAAGTTAAAAAGTATAAAAAATAATGATAATAAAAAGAAGAAAAAATAAAGAGGAAAGAATAATGATAAATAATAATAATAATAATAATAATAAGAAGAAGAAGAAGAAGAAGAAGAAGAAGAAGAAGAAGAAGAAAAAGAAGAAAGAGAACTATTTTAATTAAAAACACATTTTCTATGTGAATACATTTTAAAGTAATATTATCCAGTCAAATCTATTATAAAGGAATAATAGAAATATTACCATTAACTATTATTTTAATCATTATTATGTTAAAAAATAAATCACAATTTGCAATATATTCATACACACACAATAAATAAATAAATAAATAAATAAATAAATAAATAAATAAATAAATAAATAACCCAAGTAATATTTCAAAATATTTAAATAATATTAAATGGGGAAAAAAGCAAGCAACATTCAGTAATAAACTCTTTATGTTATTTGCCCTTTTTTGTTTTCCTTTTTTACATTTATTTATTTATATATATATATATATATATATATATATATATATATATATATATATATATATATATATATATATATATATATATATATATATTTATTTATTTATTTATTTATTTATACAGTTGAAGTCAGTATTATTAGACCCCATTTTAATTGTTTTTCTTTTTTAAAAATTTGCTAAATGATGTCTAACAGACCAAGAAACATTTTTACAGTATGTCTAATAATATTTTTTTCTTCTGGAGAAAGTCTTATTTCTTTTATTTCAGCTGGAATAAAAGCAATTTTTAATTCTTTAAAAACATTTTAGAGACAAAATTATTAGCCCCTTTAAGCATTTTTTTCTCTCGATAGTCTACAGAAAAAAAACATCATTATACAATAACTTCCCTAATTATTCTAACCTGCCTAGTTAATCTTATTAACCTAGTTAAGCCTTAGTTTATACTTTAAGCTGTATAAAAGTGTCTTGAAAAATATCTAGTCAAATATTATTTGCAGTCATGACAAAGGTAAAATAAATCAGTTATTATAAATGAGTTATCAAAACTATTACGTTTAGAAATGTGTTAAAAAAAATATTCTTTCCTTTAAACAGAAATTGGGGAAGAATAAACAGTGGGGGGTAATTCAGGGGGGGCTAATAATTCTGACTTTAACTGTTTATATATATATATATATATATTTTTTTTTTTATTTATGTATTTATTTATTTTTCAGTGTTTAAACAACAAGTCAGCACTGTTGAGAGAATTTTTAAAAAGTAATGCTTTACAATATTGAGTTACTCCCCAAAACAGTTGTTGCGCTACTTGTTTACGAAAAGTAATGCATTGCATTACCTTACATTACTTTTGACTTTTTGCATTACTTTTTCTTACCTTTTTTCTTCTTCTTCTTTTTTTTTTTTTAAATAGAGGAGCTGTGCAATTAACAACACTGTATAACCTTTATTTATCTTTTAAAAACAAAATACTTAAGGATAATGTTTTCTTCTGAAAATGTCTTACACTCTAATTTAGGAGGAAACTGATTGCCCTAAAAATTTTAAGTAATGTATACTTAACAAAATGTAAAAAAAAAAAAAGAAACTTGAGTGAGTTCTACTTAAAAGATAAGAGTTGTTCTAATATGCATAAGTTGAATAGACTTAATTATTTTAATCTGTCAATTTACTCCACGTATATTTTTAAGTGCATTAAAATACACACAAAAATAATTCACTTTTTGTATTTTTATTTATATAATAAATAAATTATATAAATTTCCTTTCAAAATACATCAAAACAATGCAAATGCTGTGCAATACAACTCAAAAATCAGTTTGCCTACTTTTCTCTCAAGTGCATCTACTCAAACAAGAGTTAATAACATTGACCCCAGTTTTAAATGCTTAAAACTTACAACATATGTTGTTAAGTCCAGAGCTCTACATGCTGTATATGTGGATTAGGGAAAGTTTAAAGCAATGTCCTGGATGCTTTTGTATTTTTTGTCTTATTAGTGAAGTAAAATGAGCATTGAGACAATCCCTTTTTACTATTCTTCCATTCATTTTGAATACTTCCAGTGCAGAAATGTAAGACTCTGCCATCTTGGATTCAGCTTGTTTCTGCAGGGAGAAAATTCTCTCATTGAGTGTGAGACTCAACGTTAATTTGATTTCAGCTATTTATGTTTTAAAAGCGAATTAATTAAAACTAAAAAGTAACATTAAAAAAAAAGCAACTCAAATATCTTAACTTAATTTTTTTAAGTAATGTGTTCCTTTACTCATTACTTAAAAAAGTAATATAATTACGTAACTTGCATTACTTACTTACCCAACACTGCAGGTAAGCATATAAGATGATTTCTGAGGAATCATGTGATACTACCATTTCAGCTTCACCATACTTAACTTTTACAGTGCGTTACAAATAGAAATTCATAGTGCTAAGCCACGTCAAACAACATCCTATATAGACAGACGAAATCATGAAGGAAAAATACCCTGACCATCATGACTGTTTGCAGAGGCAAACAAACACCCACATTTCATGAGAAGGGGAGGAAAATACAATCCAGCTCCATCCTCTTATTATTACAGCATGGAGGTTATAAGTATGTATAGTAATTAAGAAATGAACAAATATATAAATAGCCGATGTAAAATCAGCACAAACAAAAGACAAATAAAACCCACACAGACGCACACAGGTTGCTATATATAACCTCTGTCCTGTGATTAATGATGTAATTACCAGTGTCCCATGCAGAGCACACACACTACGCTTCACAGAAATGTCCTAATGGACTGAACAACAACGACAACACACACACACACACACACACACACACACACACACACACACACACACACACACACACACACACACACACACACACACTATTTACCATGTATATGTACCGGGAACATGGCAAACTAATTGCATATTTTCTTCTTTTTTGTTTCTTGGGTAGAAAAAACATATCTAATATCTATTTTTTTTCTCTCTCTCTTTCTATTTTCATGCTGGTTGGAGTCCACAGCAAAAATAGGTTTGGTTTCAACATGGGTAATGACATCAAAAATCACACAACGATACACCGATTGTTTTTAACCAACTGATCTTGTTCACAATTAATGAATAACATAAGATTTATTATTTATTTGAGTTGACGGAAGTTTATTGTATTTAAAGAAAAAAAAATAATAATAAAAAATGTAATTTACTCAACCACATGGCATCACAACATCACTATACACTTGATTTATTGAGGAAGAGTAATATTTTAATGTTCTTTGTAGGTTAACCAGTTATTTACACTTAAATACACAGTATTTTGGACCCGAGCTAGGTATTTTACATTGGTTCATTTTGATATTTTTCATATGACAAATGGTCAAGTTATAGCTCAAATGAAAGATGTTGCCGGTGCTCATACGGTTCTATCAGTATTTTTACTTAATTATATTCACATATCAAACAGTTGTCAAATGAATCGCGGTGTTTCCATGGCGCAGAAGTGAAAACAATACATTTATGTTCACTAAGCAGCCCAAGATAGCACAGAGAGCTGTCATCTCTTACCTTATGCTGTGTGCTTCAGGGCCATTTCTCCTTTTTGAGGTGATGTGTATAAGTATTTTTTTTATATGTCTGATGTGGTCCAAACACAGTGAATTATGTTTGATCAAACAAAAGAATAGTGAAATATGAAAACAATAATCGGTCCCTGTGGACCGAGCTTGTACAGCACCTCTCATCAGTGGGAATACAATAACGTTTGCACATATTATGGTAAAGACATTTTTTTTCTTTTTTCCTATGATTACAGACATGTGCAGGAACCACCAAAATTAATTACAGCAAGATAGACCTCACAGAACCTAAAAGGTACACTTTCACATTTGAGTCTATAAAAAAATACAAAAAGTGCCTCTTTTTTATGTGTTTATTATAACACAGACAACATATCCAGTTATTTTAAACACTTTCAATAGTGTTTCATGAAAATTCAAAGGGTTTTCTTTAAAATTATACCAAATTTTTGCATTTACACCTGGATTTGGGAAGCTTTTAAATTTGGGTAGGCAAAATCCAGGCAGAAATCCCAAAATAACAGCAGAGTTTAACTGGTTAATGAATTTTTGTAGGCAAAATCTTTTTCCTTTTTATAGGAATCTACATTTTTCCATTAAGCCAAAAGATTTCTTAATGCAGATTTCTATGGATTAACATGAATTAATGACATTAACCAACATAAAACTGCTTGACATTTCAAAAATAGCGCATTCTGCTCTATTTTTCCTCTGGAACTTAAAACCTAAATGAAATAAACCTTTTTAATATTAACTATTATTATTATTTATCCACTAGTAGTGCTGATGAATTTGTATTATTATTATTATTATTATTATTATTATTATTACTATTATTAATATTTTATTTATTTTTAATAAACATGACTTATCTGTAATTATTTACATTATATATGCAAAATTCAATTAATTTTAAAAGTTTTGATATTCGAAAAAAGTACAACTAAAGCATTTTTTTAATAACAGTTTTCCCTTTCCTTATTAAAGTTTACAATATCTTGTAAATTTTAATTTAAACATTAATGTAATGGAATTAAATCTAAAGTGAAATACATTTGCCATTGGCATTTAGTCATAGTTAAGAAATCATTACATCTGTGATTCTCAGTTCTTGTCCTTGCACCACACTTTTCTCATTTAACCACCGCGATAGATGAGAGCATTATGCATAAACTGTGCTCAGAATCATAGGCTTTCTATGCAAAGTTCACTACTCCTTATTCACCTGAGTATAACAAACATTTAATTCCCTTCAGAAAGTTTCTTTCACGGAAATGCGCAATGCCACTGCCTACATTCATTGATTCATTTTCTTTTTGGCTTAGTCCCTTTATAAATCTGGGGTCACCACAGCGGAATGAACCACCAACTTATCCAACATATGTTTTTTTTATGCAGAGGATGCCCTTCCAGCTGCAACCCATCACAGGGAAACATCCATACACACAATTTAGCCTACTCGATTCATCTGTACCATATGTTTGGACTTGTGGGGGAAACCGGAGCACCCGGAGGAAACCCACACCAACACAAGGAGAACATGCAAACTCCACACAGAAATGCCGACTGAGCCAGCAAAACCACAAAAAGGCTTGAACCAGCAACCTTCTTTATGTGAAGCGAACGTACACCCACTGTGCCGCACCACTGCATACAGTTTATGTATTATAATACACTGCATTCACACGAAAAATTATTCTACATGAGTAGATTATATTATCAACAAGTCAATGAAAACTGACGAATATTGCCACATTTTCAAGTAATTAAACTTAAGTTGAAAATTAGCTTGAAGTGTAAAACATCCCATTAAAACGCTCTGCACTTGATGTGAAACCAGCATGAGGCCCATTGTAATCATTCTCATTGGTTGAGATGTACAGTATGATGGCGTCCATCCCAAGATAGTGATCTTCAACATCTCACCCCTTCTGTGACCCATTGTTTCTGTGTGTGCATTCAAAAATCGGTGAGCAATATTCTTAAAAAATAACAAAAATAATAAAAACATGCATTAATGTGCAACAGAATTCATTCATTCATTCATTCATTTTCTTGTCGGCTTAGTCCCTTTATTAATCCGGGGTCGCCACATCGGAATGAACCACCAACTTATCAAGCAAGTTTTTACACAGCGGATGCCCTTCCAGCCGCAACCCATCTCTGGGAAACATCCACACACACTCACACACTACGGACAATTTAGCCTACCCAATTCACCTGTACCGCATGTCTTTGGACTGTGGGGAAACTGGAGCACCCAGAGGAAACCCACGCGAAGGCAGGGAGAACATGCAAACTCCACACAGAAACGCCAACTGAGCCGAGGTTCGACCCAGCGACCTTCTTGCTGTGAGGCGACAGCACTACCTACTGCGCCACTGCCTCGCCCTACAACAGAACAGTCTGTGTTAATTAATTAATGCGTTAACGTAATTATAACACAATAACTAGCCCAGCCCTAATTGAGAAGTAATGGTCAATGTGGTGACTGCGTCAAGAAAAGCCATGCATGCATTATTTATTATGATCATATCTTGACCCTTTTTTATTCCTTCCTATCTTTGATTTATGTTGCATCATATTTCAATCGAACTGCACCACAGTTTGACTGGAAGTGAACTCAGTCTCGGTCTGCTTGTTTGGAGTGAACAGACTGCAGAACTACATTAACAAGCTCTGCAAAACATTTTAACGGTCACAAATCCTGTTATAAGGAGCCATTTTACAAATGTGAAACTTTGACTCGGGCTCAGTAGTGATTGGGAGGCAAACTAAACTTAACTAAAAGTACAAGCAGGAGATGCAGTGAGAGATGGCCAAAAAATAAATATATAAAAATACCAGGGCCGTCAGGAGAAGTCAGACTGTGTCTGCAAAAACCCGCCATGACAAGACAGGCCTAGTGAAACGCTCCAATAGCTTTTCCCATTACCCCCTCACAACACACTCGGCTCACACACACACACACACACACTGCTTTCTGTGTAGAAAACTTTGCCATCTGCAATTTGTCCATGCAGTGTGTGTGTGCGCGTGAGCGGGTACACTGTGTGACATGAGGGTGAATGTTTTTGACACTCATTCTAACCCCAAACTATACTGCTATTCCCTTCACCGAAGTTCCCAACAAACATGACTTCATAAAGCAGTTTTAGCCATCATCCACAGCCCAGACAGGAGCAATCATTAGGTCTGTGTTTGTTTTACACATTCACTGCGTAGGCCTCAGTTTTAGTTGATTGTTATGTGATGTTGTAGCTGTTTGTTTGCGCATGTTTGTGTGTGTGTGTGTAGAAGCAGACTGGCATTGATTGTCTTTCTCGCACCTTGTATATCCTCTGAATGAAGTGAGTTGACATCGTGAACCCACTCAAATGAAACGGCCATCATTCCTGACGGCTGAGCACAGTGAGCTAAAACAGAAGTGTGTGTGTGTGTGTGTGTGTGTGTGTGTGTGTGTGTGTGTGTGTGTGTGTGTGTGTGTGTGTGTGTGTGTGTGTGTGTGTGTGTGTGTGTGTGTGTGTGTTGTAGCAGAAATACACTGGACAAGGAGCTGTCATTTGGAAAGAATCACCTGAATCAGCATTCATGCCAGTTCAGATGGCTGCCATGCTTTTCTGCCTTAAAAATGTAGTTATAAATGAATGCAAGTTCTGCAAAAGTACACAGAGATTTATGTAACACCAATTAGAAAAAAAAACACTGTTATGCCCCCCACTCACCACAAATGATAGCTGTAAGGATAACTAAATTAGTGTCTGCAGCAACACACAACACAGTTGTGTTTATTATAAGCTCACACTGCAGTTTTGTTGACTGCTGCTTTAAGAGATCAAGCTCTTTAAAAGCAAAATTTAATTTGTTTTCAAAGATTTTGTTGTAGTTCATATGCTGGCAAAAGCAGATTCTGAAGTAAATCTGAAATGCTGAACTGTGATTTGCTTAGTGTTTACACTGTATTTAAGACAGAACAGTAGTCAACATTTCAAGTGGTTCAAAATGTTTAATCAAAGTTAAAACTAGTGATGGATAATACATTACCTGACGAAAGTCTTGTCGCCCATCCAAGTTTTAGGAACAACATATAATTACTTGACCCTTAGGTGATTATTTGGTTTTAGAAGTGGCTTATATGAAAGACAAAGGCAAAATATGATCATGCATTGATTTTGTGTTGCTCAGACGGCTCACCGGCCAGGAATACATCCGCGCTAAAATATCAAGGTGAAAGTCATCATAGCTTGCGTAGAATAGATCCAAATTCCAACCCAATTTTGAGAATAGATTAATGGCGATATTTTTTTATTGCAAGATGAAAGCCCCTCGTTTACGCAGCACGTTAACGTCAATAACAACCCACCACTAATATATATATATATATATATATATATATATATATATATATATATATATATATATATATATATACGGTTGAAGTCAAAATTGTTAGCCCCCTGAATTATTAGCGCCTCTGTTTATTTTATTCCCCCAATTTCTGTTTAATGGAGGGAAGATTGTTTCAGCACATTTCTAAGCATAATAGTTTTAAAAACTTATTTCTAAAAACTTATTTATTTTCTCTTTGACATGATGACAGTAAATAAAATTTTACTTGATATTTTTCAAGACACTTGTATACAGCTTAAAGTGACATAGGCTTGTTATGGTAATTAGGCAAGTTGTTGTATAATGATGGTTTGTTCTGTAGATTATTGGGGAAAAACTTAGCTTAAAGGGGCTAATAATTTTGTCCCAAAAATGTTTTTGAAAAAAATTAAAAACTGCTTTTTATCTAGACGAAATAAAACAAATAGGACTTTCTCCAGAAAATTTCATATATATATATATATATATATATATATGAGCAATATCACACTCGTAGCAGTGCGATATGGCTGTATATCGGCATTGGTGGGAGGCATGCGTTGGCACGAGGCCGCAGGCTGAGTGCTTTAGTGCCCCAACCAGTGGCGATATACAGTCATATGGCATTGCTACGAGTGTGATATTGCGTTTATACAACAGCTTGATGGCATAATTGTGTATATAAAAAAAAATCCAACATGGAGAGTCTCAAAAACCCTTATGTAGGAGAAACAACTTTCTTCCGCGTTGGATTCAAATCATAAGCTGACAGTTAAACAGCTGAGCAAGCATCTTTTAAACTTTAGATCTGTAGTGTCTGCTTTTTGCTGGCTGTATGTGGACGGAGTAATACACAAAGGGTAAAGAGGCTGTACGGGTGCTGATATTACTTAAATATATCACGGCTATCTGCCAATCAGATTCGAGAACCAGACAGAACTGTTGTATAAATATATATATATATATATATATATATATATATATATATATATATATATATAAATTACATAAAAATATAATTATATTTCACTCTTTTACAAAACCATCTAAATGAATGATTTTCCAAATACAGCTATTTAATTCATCTGGTGAAATTGTGTTTATATCACAATATATATCACAATAAAATAAAATATCGCAATGTCACATTTTTCCAATAACTATTGAACAGCATCCATTATTGTTTAAGGACAATTTTGAAAAAAACGTTCAAATCGTGACTTCTGTATACAGATTAGATTTTCTGTAGACAAAACCAAGCAAGCGTACTCCAATACAAAGGAAAAAATAGTGTTGACTTTCAGTTTCATCTGAAATGTATTAAGGTGAACAGAGATCTGCTGGCACCTTGTGTATGCTTATGTGTCATGTATATGTATGTGTGTTTTGGGGCAGTGCCCATGCTGGGGTTTTGGCTCGGTTGGTCTCAGTTTCTAAAGCTGATGCCAGTCGCCCGTTGGTTATGGCAAACCGTAAGGGGCCTAATGGAATGGGATCGACTCCATGCCGATTAACCGGGAGAGTGGCTATCTGGCTGGACCTAGACTGGCTTTCTGCCTAGCAGTTCAGTCAGAGCATAGCTGAGCCACACAAACACAGCCAAACATACATATATATAAATCTAGACACAAGCCACTTCTATCAGCCCATCGCAACAGCCAGTGGCAGCAATGCTGAAATGTTGCAGTCCACAGCCATTAGTACAGCAGGCTGTACACAATGAAATACATTAGTGTGATTGCTCTGGGTGCAGACAGGCAGTGGGACAAGGCTTTGCTAGATTTATTTATTTATTTATTTATTTGTTTATTTATTTATTTTTCCAGCAGAAAGTCCAAAAATACCTCTGCATTATCAAACACATCAGAAATCCTTCACATAACTGCACAGGCTGACTATAACATTAACTACACAGTATAAGGTTTAATGAACGCTCCACGCATTCTGAAGGTTAACACAGATTAGCTTCAGTTCATGTTGATTTATCGGTTTCTACACAAAGATGAATATTATCAAATAAAACGGTGACTCGTCAACAGCATGTTTTGACACTTCCTTGACACATTGAGTGTTAATTTTAAAAATTTTAATGAAAGTGTCATTGAAATGCAGTAAATACTTTGGCATGTTATATTAATTGGAATTCATTTTACCTTTACTGAATGACAGTTTTGATTTAATATTGGTTTCAGATGCATTTTTTTATTGGACTACTTGAACTAGTATTTATTAATATAAACAAAACATTCTTTGGAAGCTTCTGAAAGAAATAAAATGATTCTACAAGCATTCAAGCAACATTAATCTAATTTATTTGGCAAGAACAGGCTGTTTTACTTGCTTTGCTCAGTAAATTGCACCTTTTCCACATTATTGTAATTATTTGAATTACTTTGGAAACCTTAGTCTGTTCTTAGCCGTACAGGTGTATTCATTTTTATTAATGGATGATTTTATTTTGGGAATACAAATGTAAAAAAAAAAGAAATAAAAAAATTTAAAAATCCATCCTTGACAAAACAACAAGCTGAAAGATTAAACCATTAGACTTCTTAGTCTTGCTCTAACTATCATAGAAATCCATAATGACCAAAGTGGGTCTTTAAACCAATAACTAGCTTTAAAAAATAGGGCTCGCATGATGTTGAAAAAAAATCTGACATTGTGATATGTTGATCCTGGTAACAGTCTGTATGATCCTTTTCTTTATGGTTCACACAATGTCCATTTTTCCCAAAAATGATCTGAAATACTGAATTCCACTGTGTGATGGTCCATCCAAGATGCCTCAGAGCCTAGAAAAGTCGAAGGCTCTTCTGGACACTGTTAACATAGGGCTTTCTATTGACACAGAACAGTTTTAACTGGCCCTAAGTTGCTCCTGCCCCAGTTGTTTTTTTTTTGTTTGTTTTTTTTGGAATGTGTTGCTGGTCTGAATGACAGAAAAGCATGTATATTTATGAAATTAAGTTGACCAGACAAAACTTGAAATATTTTGTGTTCATATTGTCTGCAACGAAATAGTCAAAGTAAATTTCGAAATCATTACTTTCTTCTTTTACATTCTGTCCAAACTTTTTCTGATTTGGGGTTGTACAATAAAGCTGTCACACAACCAGCGATCGCTCTCCAGAGATCGCTGGTTCTCACACGAACACCAGGACTACACTTCCGCATTTACCAGGACTACATTTTCATACATGCACTTCACCCAGACACTCACGCCTGCTCACACAGCTAGCAATCTAGCTTGATTGCACTCACCAGCTGCACCTTGTCAGAGACTGATATCACACCATTTATAAGCCACTCATGAACCCATCCAGTTTGACGAGTCTTATTTACTACTCCAGTGACATTACAACGCGTTTCTCCCTGTCTTGTTTCTCCGTGTTTGAACCTAGCCTTGTATCCTTGTTATCCTGCTTAGCCACCTGCCTTTCGACCTTTTGCCTGTTCACCGTTTATGATTCAGGACTGCCTTAATATACCCGTTTGCACCTGTATGACCACTGCTTGCCTGACGCTGAATAAACCTGCATATTGGATCTTACCTGCAGTTGTATCTGTCACTCCCTCGCGGTTGTAAAAAAAGCAAAGAAAAAAGGTCAAAGAAAGAGTTTCTGAAGAGTCAAACAGTATTCAGGTACAGAAATTACCTGAATTTAGTAAAAATTATTCTTTATTAAAGTTACAAATGTTGTTCATTTTTGTGTCCGGATGCTTTAAACTCTCTTGAAATGCCTTTAAATCACATGCAGATGATAAAGTTTCTCCCTGTTATGGTTATACTTTCCACAAATCTCATGTATTCTCAATTGCTGATCAACTATAACCCCAACTCAACATTGTGTATGTAATTATTGCGGACAAACACATTGCGATATTGATGCTGAAATGATATAATGTGCAGCCCTACTTTAAAACATGATCTAGTCCACAATAGTCCTCGTTTAGTGGATGGTTTCACTTGAGGAGCAGAGATTTATTTCATGTGAAGTGCAAATAGTATGCTGGGAAGCCACATTTCAGGCCCTAGACAGTATACGACAGCAACTTTAGGGAGAAGAGACGACTAGCAGGACAGTCAGGAATTTGTTAAGTGCAGTAAGAGCCTGTACTGAAATCGAGAAGTACGGCACAAAGAGAGAGAACATCAGCACCACAGCTCACATTGTTAGAAGAAAAAAAAAACTGAACAGAGCGTTTCTGAGCTCCCATCTCCACAGCCCTACTTTCTTTGTCCACTGCCCAGCCGAGTTCTCTGCCAGAGCAAAAGAGATTTTTTTTCTTCCCCGTCTTCTGCGCTCCTCTGTTCTCTGTCTCTCCGGCTCGCTTTTTCAACCGCAGCCTTCACAGGTGTCTGAGAGAGTGATGGGATGAGAAATGGAGGGAGATGGAGGAGAGAGGGAGAGAAAGAGGGATGAAACATCTCCACATCGGTTGGTCTGTCAATTAGATAGAACACACAGAAAGGAAACAACCGCTGAACAGAGAGAAAAAGGAAAGAAAAGAAAGAGGAAAACATGCATTTTCTCCTGGACTAAAAGAATCAGTGAGACAAAATATTGAGGAATTGTTTCATCGGCATGCTTTGTTTTATTGTCCTGATGATTTGACAGAAAACCCCGGCGACTGTTAGAATAATCTTGTAGTGTGACTGCATGATATATTACTATGCGATGGAAAGTCAACTCCAGCAGATGCCATGGAATCTGTGATTATGTGTTTTCTCCCCATGCTCACTGAAACAATGGCAGCAATAAACTACTAAACACTTTTCAGGACTCCTTACTTTTACTTCTTGTCTTATAGATATTCGCCCTTGCTTATTTGTTGGATGCTGGTATATGGAATATGCAATATTCACCTATACACTACCTGACAAAAGTCTTGTCATCTATCCAAGTTTTGGGACTCTCAGAGTTCATTAAGATTCATCTTACCCCAGACATGCTCAATATTATTCATTCTGGTGATTGGCCTGGCCAATCCTAGAGCACCTTGACCTTCTTTGCTTTCAGGAACTTTGATGTGGAGGCTGAAATATGAGAAGGAGCACTATCCTGCTGAAGAATTTGCCATCTGCTGTGGTTTCTAATGTGATGGGCAGCACAAATGTCTTGATACCTCAGGCTGTGGATGTTGATATGCACTCTGCAGATCTCTCGCATGCCACCATACTGAATGTAACCCCAAACCATGATTTTTCCTTCACCAAACTTGACTAATTTATGTGAGAATCGTGGGTCCATGCAGGTTCCTATAAGTATTCTGCAGTATTTGTGATGATTGGGATGCATTTCAACAGTTCAATGTTTTTTTAGAAGAAAAAGTGTCATTTGTATTACTTCAATAAGTTTGTAAACCCTTAACAATCTGTCATATTTTGACATTTAACCTTCACAAAAGTGTGGTTTATTTATAAACTAAGTTTGAGTGGCTTATGATTGAACACAGCTGGCCCAGCATTAGCTAATACACGATCCACCAATCAGTCAACTTCTAACTCACCGTAAATAACCAGAAATGTTTACCTCAGTATCTTTGTTTTAAAGAATCCTTCCTTCCACCCCTACTCCTCCTCTCTTTCTAGACAGGGTGGCATGGCGTTTAGCATTGCAGTGTTACAGCAAGAACGTCACACCCCGGTTTACTTGGTTTCCTCCCACTGTCCAAAGACATGCAACATGATTGAATTGACCAAACCAAATTGGCACTATAGATGAGTCAGCAATATATTTCCCTATAGCAATTAACAATCTGCCATTTATAAGCGGGAGAGTTCTCCAGATCTACCTGAGCTCAAACTCCTTTCTATGTTTTGAGCTCAGGGCTCTTTTCAGAGACAGCATGCCTAATGCACTTTAGTATCAATCATCAGCTAAGAGTGAATTCTTGAAATGATCTGAAACATTGAAGTAAGTTGTTTGATCTGCATTTAGTTTGCTCTTCATGTATATAAAATCATGCTTGGACATTTAGTTTGATGCAAATACCACTAATCTGTTTTGACCCATTTATCTCCAGCCCAATATATCTCAATTTAACTTGCTTAAAGGGTAGTTTATAAAAAAACGACAAATCTGTTTTCATTTATTTTCTTTCATTTCACATCAAAACAATTTGTGTTTTTATTTTTTTTTATACACAATGTAAGTCAGTGGCAATCAAAACTGTCATGGAGCTGAAAAATTTTTGGCTGAACTATTCCCTTAAAATAATTTTTGAATTGCCTCAGAGATATTTTATTACATAACCATGTACTAATGCATATTTATGATATGAAATAAACGTTATAGTCTACAAATCAAGGCTCCTTGATCTTTTTAAATCATTTGTTTTAAGATGAAACTTGATTGACACGCACTAGTGTATTTTTGAACATATATTTAAAAAAGAGACATTTGTATTGCTTGAGGGTGCTTTCACATCTGTAGTTTGCTTCATTTGGTCCGGACCAAGGGCAATAAATGATACATTGTTGCATTTTCTGCCATCTTTGGGTAGTTTTCACATCACACTGCTGGCTTTGGTCCGAACCAGTTGAAACAAACCAAAATGCAGTCATCTGACAAAATCCACATCTCTCATTGGCCAGATGTTGTTGAACATATTTCCTAAATTGCTTATTGATTGGTCAGAATTCACGTGCGGGAAAATGCCACTGAACTCCTGCAAGTAAACAAAACTGGAAGACACAAAATATCGCTTTTACACTGGAGGGACGACTGTGCTGACTGATTGTATTCCTGCTTTAGACAAACTACATATTTCGAGAATGAAGCGCAACCGCGGCTGGAAAACATTGTTTTAATGCATTGTACGTCATTTCAGGAGGATGCGTGAATTAATTTAGCTAATCTGCGACATGGACATCTTGCGGAAATATTACCAACGATGCATCAGCTAATGTTTTTCCCTCTCTCTCTCTCTGTTGGTAAAGCGCTGTCAACAAAGATTTTTCCTCCATATCCCATAATGCACAGCGCATCGGCCTACGGCAGCTGGATTAGTCCAAAATGCGCAGTACTTTTTGCGTTTGGACCTGTTTTAGTACGGATCATATTCTCACCACAAATGAACCTCTCCAGGGTTCGTTTGAAAGCGTACCGAGACCACCTCTTCAAGCAGGTCTCGGTACGCTTATTTGGTCCGCTTTTGGTGCGCACTCGAGTACAATTGCTGCATTCTCACCTGCCCAAATGAACCGCACCAAAAGGGAAAACGAACTCTAGTGCGATTTAATCGAACTGAATAAGGCAGGTGTGAAAGCACTCTGAGTGAAAGCTGCTTCACATTATAAACACTTGAAATAAAAACTAAACACTAAACAGCAAAACATAATTTACAAATCTGACTGAATGAGCCAAGCTGACATGTTACACCTACGAGTACACAAGTTGCCAACAACTATTGAATAAAAAAAAAACAAAAAAAAAACTTGTTGCAACTTCAGTAAATAGTGTCATAGCTCCTGTACTTAGTGGCGACTCCATGATCCACTCAGTTCTGTTAACCCAGGAACTTGTAAAAGGCGCTGAGGATTTTCCCCTCTGCAAAGATAAGGTCAGCCTCACTGTGAGCTAATTGATTCACTTTTATTTCCTCAACTAAGCAAGCGGCACACAGCTTTTGAAAAGAGCCTGAGTGTCTCTGTGATTGAAAACGCTTGAAATAATTGAGCTGTTGTTTGGTCTGACGTTGCTGAGTGACTCAGTGGTTTGGTATTGAGAGACGAGAGGTAATTGATATTGACTTTTCGCCTGTGCTTTGTCATCAGCTTCCGCAACGGTGGCAAAGGAGCGTGACTATTATCTCTTGCGTGCTCGTCCGTGAGGTGCGACACATTGCGCTCTTGCTTTACAGGAACCTCACAATTAGCGGACACATCCACCGTGATTGCTGGCAAAAGATGCAACAATCGAAGTTCCTGAGAGACAGATTTGCAGGTTACACCAGATTTAGACTTTAATAGAAACTCCAGGACTTTTTTTTTTAATCCAGTGCTCTGGATCACATCCCTTTTGTACCAGCTCATTGGGAACAGTGACACTTTACTGATTTAATTAAATGGGTTTTCGCAGTAGTGGATGAAGCACCCAAATCAACTACTTAAAAGTACAGTTCCCCTAATCAAATACTGCTCCAGTAAAAGGATTAAGCATCAGTTTTAAATTTCACTAGTAAAACAGTGTGAAAGGACTTCAGCTATTACTACACTAATATAGACATATAGACACATTAAAGCATGCCCATGAGTTGGAGACTCGCTTTGACCAAATCATTTTAATCAAAAAGTCATTAATGGTGGAGTCTCTCTGACTGGATAAATTGAATCAGTGAGTTGTTAATTGAAGACTCACTCTGAACAAATCATTTTCATCATTCTCATTAAAGGCAGATCCACTTTGACTTGGTGAGTTGAATCAGTGGGTTGTTATCAGGACACTCGCTGTGACCATATAATTTTAATCAGTGAGTCATTAATGGTAGAGTCACGCTGACTGGAAATCAATGAATCAAATGAACCAATAATTTATTACCTGAAGACTCATTCTGATCAAATCATTTTATTTATTGAGTCATTGAGGTAGATTCACTCTGAAAACTAAAGAAAAAAGAAAAAAGAATCAGTGAGTTGTTGTTAACTGAAGACTCATTTTGAACCAATAATTTTTTTTCAGAGTCATTGAGTCAAAATCATTTTAAGTTATTAAAGTTATTAAAAGCAGAGTCACTCTTACTAGATAAATTGAATCAGTGTGATGTTAATTGAAGACTCACTCTGAACGAACCATTTTAATCATTGAGTCCTTAAAGGTAGAGTCACTCTAACTATGTAAGTTGAATCAGTGAGTTGTTAATTGAAAAACCACTCTGAACAAATCCTTTTAATCATCGAGTCATTAAAGGCAGAGCCATTTTGACTTGGTAAGTTGAATCAGTGGGTTGTCATCGGGATACTCGCTGTGACCATATCATTTTAATCAGTGAGTCATTACTGGTAGAGTCGCGCTGACTGGAAATCAATGAATCAAATGAACCAATGATTTATTACCTGACTCATTCTGATCAAATCATTTTATTTATTGAGTCATTAAGGTAGATTCACTCTTAAAACTGAAGAAAAAATAAATAGATCAGTGAGTTGTTAACTGAAGACTCATTTTGAACAAATAATTTTATTCAGAGTCATCGAGTCAAAATCATTTTAAGTTATTTAAGTTATTAAAAGCAGAGTCACTCTGACTAGATAAATTGAATCAGTGTGATGTTATTGAAGACTTACTCGGAACGAATCATTTTAATAATCGAGTCATTAAAGAAAGAGTCACTCTGACTGGATAAGTTGAATCAGTTAATTGTTAACTGAATAATTACTCTAAAAATATATTTTAAACATTGAGTCATTAAAAGAGTCACTCTGGATAAATTGAATCAGTGAGTTGTCAATTGAAGAATCACTTAGCAAATAATTTTAATCATCGAGTTATTAAAAGTAGAGTCACTCAGTGAATAGTTATCTGAAGACTCATTGTTACCAAATAATTTTATCAGTGAGTCATTAAAGGTAGAGTCACTCTGACTGGAATCAATTAATCAATTGAACCAATGAGCTGTTACCTGGAGACTCATTTTAATCAAATCATTTCAATCATCAAGTTATTAAAGGTAGAGTCTCTCTGACTGGATAAATTGAGTCAGTGAGTTGTTAATTGAAGATTCACTCTGAACAAATCATTTTAATCATTGAGTCATTAAAGGTAGAGTCACTCTGACTGGGTAAATTGAATCTGTGAGTTGTTAATTAAAGACTCATTCTGACTGATTAATTTTATTTATTTATTTATTTATTTATTTATTTATTTATTTATTTATTTATTTATTTATTTGTCTATACAGTGACAGTGAGTGGTAACCAAAACTATCATACAGGTTTGTAGCAACATGAGGATTTCCAAAACTCTCACTCTACATCTAATTGCATAATCATGTAGTAGTGATTTTTAGCATTCCTGCATTATTACTTTTTACTACACCATCTGTGCCAAAAGAACGTAAGCATTAATCGTCTGTGAGCTCTTGCTTTACAGCAAGCGCATAATTAGCAACCACATTGACCATGGTTTGCTGGCGAAAGATGTGACAATCAAACTATCGATTCCCTGAGTGATAGTATGTCTAAATCCAGCACTACAGTAAAATACAATCCTGGAGTTTTTAATCCAAATTTCTGGATCACATCCCATCCGTCGTGGCTTATAGGCAACAGTGACACTTCGCTGATTAAAACAATTCCAGATCGACAGCAAACGGCTGCTCAGACCAATAGAGCGTTATTTATTGAACAGCACGAGACTCATTACACGTCTTACAGAGAGTCTGTGAAAAAAAAAAGACTGAAGCCAAAGTGAAAAGTTCTTCTTTGCGCTGTTGTAATAGGGCATATAAATCAGCAGAGACAAGCAGCAGCCGCGTGTTAAAAGCAAGGGGATTTTCATAATGTGACGGAGTATTAAGCAGCTACGGTATGGATTGGACCTGTAATCCACACTCATGCCAAAATACACCCGCTGACTCTGTCATTGCTCCACACTGAGCCGCGTCGCTACCTTGCCTCTCCAGGAGAGAGAACGGAAAGATAGTCAAGGAATTAAATGAATTATGTTAGGGAAGAAAGAAGGAAAAGCATAAAGAACTGTAAATCTCCGAAGGTGCCGAATAATAACTCTCACTGAAGAAAACCAATCTCAAGGGAACAAAAGGGCTCTGCATTGTGCATTTGTGTTTAGTAATTGTTCTCTTTATATTTAATTGACTTAGACATAAAGTTTAAATTTCCCCTCGGGTCTGCCTTTCAATAACAGAAAAAACAGTCAGTATTTGAATAGTAAAGCCATTTATGCTTTGAGTGAATAGAGGTTGTCGATTTGGTTGGCAAAATGTATTCTGAGATGTGAAAAGTGAAAAGGATTAAAGACAACAGATTATTGATATTTAAAGCACAAATCGATAAGGTTGAGCATCGACATGCACAAACAAGATCGTGTTGGAACATTTCTTTGGGATACTGTGCATAGGAATGAAGGGGGACTAGGGATGGGATGATATTCGATATTATATTGAACAGCGCTAAAAAGTTATATCAATAACAATGATAACCTACAAACTTTTTTTGCTCTAAATTGAGCTAAGAGCCAATCACACAGCAGAAATGTGCAATAATGGGAATCTAAAGCTGTGTTGATAGTAGAGATATACTGAATTTCCGGCCATCGAAAATGTATCGGCTGAAAATGTTTTGCCATTTAATGGACTTTCATATTTTTGTTTTGTAACTTTAATTATCAAGATTGCATGTTTGCTATATCGCCCAGCCCTAGGAGTGACTGATTTATAAATGCTTTAAAACTATTGTTCAGTTCAACAAATGCAAAGTCAAAAAATCGGTATATTATAACATGATAATAAACACAATATTATATTTATTTTTATATATTAGGTGGCTCTAAAAACATGTAAAAAGTTTTTCCATGTCACAGCACAGAGTTTTTTGATGTTTATTTAACAAAAAGTTGTAAATAAATAAATAAATTAATTCATTCATTCATTCGTTCATTCAAATATTTGTATTTTATTTAGTTTGTTTTATTTATTTATTTATTTAATTAGTTGATTAATTGATTGATTGATTGATTGATTGATTGCAATACATTTTACATTATTACATAGTGGCATTTATTAATGTTATAAATATACTGTAACGTGTTGGGCGTAATACATTACGTTAGTTACGTCAAGTAACGTGAGTTACATAATAATACTACTTTTCTAAGTAATGAGTAAAGTAACACATTACTTTAAAAAGTAATAATATTTGAGTTACTTTTTTAGTTTAATTAATGAGCTTTTAAAAAAATAAATTGGTAAATTAAAAAAATCAAAGTAGTCACAATGAATCATGCAGTCAATGAAAGAATGTGTTCATTATTTTGAATGCATCGAAGAAAAGGAAAAGGGACTGTCGACAAAAAGTACAAAAGCAGCAAACACATTGCTTTAAACTTTCAAAAATATTTATATACGGCATTCTCCTAAATTATCATTTGTTTATTTGTCATTTTGTGTTGTTAAAGGTAAATGAAGATGTAGGGTATACAGTGCATTGTTAATTGAACAACTATATTACAAAAAGAAAGAAAAAAAAAGCAAGATCTGAATGAGGACAAGCCTCAGCCAGGTAACATAAGGTAAAAGACAGGTAAAAAAATAACACAAAAGTAATGTAACGCATTACTTACTACAAAAAGTAACTAAGTAATGTAACTACTACGTTACTTTTTGGGTTAGGGTTGCATTACTTTCTAAAGTATCTTTCCTCAACACAGACTAAGATAATATATATTTAGTTATTTTGACATTTCTATTCATCAAATACTTCTGAAAATAAAATGTTTGCACATAAATATGGAGCAGATCATGTGACAGTGAAGACTGGAGCAATGATGCTGAAACACCATGCACAACTCAATAGAGATATAAATAAGCACAATAATGTCCCTAAAGCTTCCCTGTGTGTCATGCTTATTCCTCATAAACTCCTACAACTTTTCAGACAGGGTTGAACACACCGATGGTTTTCAAACCGAGAAACTTTCGCATTACCAAATTGGGATTTTCACGGCTGACAGTGTGGCATTATTGTGATGGAAAGGGGTGGATTTGGTCTCCTGAGTTTAGTGACGGTTACTGGAAACATTACAGGGACTGGAAAACTTTCAAAATGTCTTTCTCTTTTAAAAGCATATCATCACAAGCAAGTCTACACACTGTTAAAAAATACGACAAGTTAGGTTAACACAAACCGTTTGAGGAAGCTGATTCTGGCAAATCATTTGAGAAACCAATAAGTACAAGTGATGTGTACTAATAATTAATATATTTTCTTTCAGCTTAGTCCATGATTTATCAGGGATCACCACAGTGGAGTGAACCACCAAATATTCTGGAATATGTTTTATGCACGGATGTCATTCCGAAAATAAACGTATATATATCTACTAGCTGGGCTTCCAGCTAACTCTATCAAGCCTCTTCAACTGCTTCAGAATGCAGCAGCACGAGTGGTCTTCAATGAACCTAAACGAGCACATGTCACTCCGCTGCTACTCCGTTTGCACTGGCTGCCAGTTGCTGCTCGCATCAAATTCAAAGCTCTGATGTTTGCCTACAAAGTGACTTCTGGCCTTGCTCCTTCTTATCTGCTCTCGCTTCTGCAGATCTATGTGCCCTCCAGAAACTTGCGTTCTGTGAATGAACGTCACCTCGTGGTTCCATCCCAAAGGGGGAAGAAATCACTTTCGCGAACGCTCACGCTCAATCTGCCCAGTTGGTGGAATGAACTCCCTAACTGCATCAGAACAGCAGTCACTCGCTACTTTCAAGAAACGACTAAAAACTCAACTATTTAGTCTCCACTACACTTCCTAATCTGTAATTGCCTCTCTGAATATCACACTAACTGTACAAAAAAAACTAATCCTACTAATACTTCCCTTCTTAGACTTTACAGACCTGAAACTTGCTTATAGCACTTATTCATTGTTGCTCTTGGTTGTGTAAATTGCTTCCTTGTCCTCATTTGTAAGTCGCTTTGGATAAAAGCGTCTGCTAAATGACTAAATGTAAATGTAAATGTAAATATACTTGCCGGCCACTTTTTTAGGTACACCTGTCCAAACGCTTGTTAGCTTTAATTTCTAATCAGCCAATTACATGGCAGCAACTCAATGCATTTAGGCATGTAGACATGGTCAAAACGATCTGCTGCAGTTCAAACCGAGCATCAGAATGGGGAAAAAAAGGTGATTTAAGTGACTTTGAATGTGGCATGGTTGTTGGTGCCAGACGGGCTGGTCTGAGTATTTCAGAAACTGATAATCTACAGGGATTTTTATGTACAACCATCTCTAGGGTTTACAGAGAATGGTCTGAAAAAGAGAAAAAAAAAAAATCCAGCGAGCAGCAGTTCTTTGCAAACAAAAAAACTTTAAATGTAAATAAAATCTATCTTTATATGTTTGTTTTTTTGTAGTTTAAGGAAATCGATTATTATTGGTAAATGTACGGTAAATGGTTAAGTTGATTAAACTCTAGTGAATGTATTCCTTTGAGTCAACTTAAATCATTTACCGCAATCAGTCCCCCAAGCCCCGACTGGGTCAGTTGGAGTTTCTGTGTGGAGTTTGTTCTCCCAATGTTCGCATGGGTTTGCTCCGGGTACTCTGGTTTCCCCCACAGGTCCAAAAACATGTGGTATAGGTGAATTGGGTAATCTAAATCGTCTGTGTATGTGTGTGAATGAGTGTGCATGGATGTTTCCCGGTGATGGGTTGCAGCTGGAAGGGCATCTGCTGCGTAAAACATTGGCTGGATAAGTTGGCGGTTCATTCCACTGTGGCGACCCCCGAGTAATAAAGGGACTAAGCCGAAAAGAAAATGAATGAATAATTTGCCTCAAGCCCTTTAAGTAGCTTTATAGTTATTTAGACTTTATTTATTGTGTTACACAAATTGATTAATGTGTCAACCAAAAATGGCAGAAAAAGGAGGTATTTTAGGCAAAATTTATTAAAATAGAACAGGTACTTCAGTGAAGTGCATTTGAAGTCAAAATTATTAGCCATCCTGTAATTAATTTATTTTTTATATTTCCCAAGTGGTGTTTAATAGAGACGTATTTCTATAATAGTTGTAATTGCTACTTTCTAATAACTAAGTTAATTTATCTTTGTTATGATGACAGTACACAATATTTTACTAGATATTTTGCAAGATACTACATTACCTGAAAGAAGTCTTGTCCCCTATTCAAGTTTTAGGAAAAACAAATAATAACTTGACTTCTAGTTGATCATTTGGTATCAGAAGTGGCTTTTTAGAAAGGCAAAGGCCTCTACATTATGCTTATTTTACCAAAATAAAATATGATCATGCCTTGATTTTTAATTGTTTAATTAGGACAGTAAGGTCTGACTTTGCTAAGACAAAAGTCTTGTCACTTAACAGAAATAATGTACGGTATAGAATATAAAGTTATGATGAAGTAGAAAAAGAATAAGTATTGTGTATGACTCCCATGAGCTTAGGAGAATGCATCCATACATCTCTGTCAGAGATACATACATCTCATCATCTCCATCTGGAATAGCGAAGAAAGTGTTCTTGCAGGACTTTCAGAGTTCTCTCATCAAGATTCTTTGGATTCATCTTCAATGCCTCCTGCTTCATCTTACCCCAGACATGCTTAATAATTTTCATGTCTGGTGACTGGGCTGCCCAATCCTGGAGCACCTTGGCCTTTTTTGCTTTCAGGAACTTTGATGTGGAGGCTGAAATATGAGTAGGAGCACTATCCTGCTGAAGAATTTGCCCTCTTCTGTGGTTTCTAATGTAATGGGCAGCATACTTGATATCTTGATGGCTTGATATCTTGATATCTTACAACTGTGAACGACGACAAGACTTTTGTCAGATAGTGTAGTATTTAACTTAAAGTTCAATCTAAAGGCTTAACTAGGTGAATTAGGTCAACTAAGCATGTTATGTTAAAGGGCCATGAAACCCCCTCGTTTCAGCAGGGTGTTTTCACACCTCTACTTTGGAAAAAGTCAGAAAAGTGGGCGTGTCCAGCTCTGTTTAGGGGGGAGTGTCAGAGGAAGAAAAGTGGGAGGGTGTGGGAGTGTCTATTTGGACACGCGTGAGTTTCAGAGTCAAAATACACACAGGAGAAAGTGATGGTGTTTAACCTACATGGACATCTGTAGTCGAATTATTTGCCAAATTATTAAATGGTGGACTAAGCGTGTATTTTTCATGCAATGTTTGATACCGCACGGCGAATGAGAGAAAAAAAAAACCTCAGCATTTCCCGGAAACTTACATGTGTTATTCCGGTCACTAAATGCGGTAAAAACCCTACATGAGGTTAAAGTTTGGTTGTGGTGCTAACATGTTTACACTCGGTGAATAGTTTGTTAGATACCAACAAACTGAATAAACAAAGAGCACTGGTCGCTCACTTACCAAATCTGTAGAGACAGGACAATCACCAGCAACTAGAGCCGCGTCTTTATGAAGAGAAGACTACAAGCGAATCCAGATCTCAGCGTTTGCAGATGAGAACAGCTCTCAGGTAAATCATGTTCCTCCTTAGACACGTAAGTTATTGTTGTCGAGCGTCGCGTACACTGTTAATCCACACGTGACTCTGAGCTCTCACAGAGAGAAAATGAAAACAAAACTTAACTGCAGCAAACTATAAAAGCAACACTTCACGCTTGTTTTGCCAACACAACGTGGCGTCTCTGCCGTCTAAACACTGTGACAGTAATGAATATTAATGAAGTTGCACAATAGAGCGCGCTGATTGGTTTGAACCAAGCCTTACTCATGCATTAAAGCATCACACTGTAAGACGTAATAAGACACACTCTGGCACAGACGTCCAGTCTTCACGCTGGAATACAGGCTATTATGTCATGACCGTGACGCAGCTTCAAAAATTCCTTTCAAACCGGAAGTACGAATTTGCTTGAAATAACGCAAAAACAACCGATTTACACTTTTTAGTGAAATATAGGTGTCCTAATAGTGTTTTTAGCAGTGTGGGACACATATACGACTGTCAACAGCTCAAAAAAATGTGTTTTGGTGTTTCGTGACCCTTTAAGTTAATTAGGAAACTTATTACATATATATTATAGGAAAATACTGTAAAAAATGTCTTTGTTCCATTAAAAATCAACTGTGAAATATTAAAATATATATATATATATATATATATATATATATATATATATATATATATATATATATATATATATTTGTATAAATTGGACAGGAGGGCTAATCATTTTACTTCAACTGTACAGTACATATGTACTCGAAACTGAGACACACAAGTCCTGAATTTACCACTTATATCTCGCTCGCTAGTTTGTTCCACTCTACAACCCGGTTGCTCCCAAAAGGTAATGAAGCAGTTAGTGTCTCCTCTCTCATAAATTAAGTTTTTAAGCAGCTCTTGTTCTCGGTTTAGGATGCTAATGGATAAATGTAGAGGTCATGTTCGATTACAGTCACAGAAAGAAGGAGCCCATAGTGGAATTGAATGAAAGAGTAATGAAGTAGTGTTTTAAGGGATCAGAAGGCAGATCGGCTCGGTCCTGGAGCTCAGCACAGCATGTTTGACACTAGGGAAAGCACGAGCTGAGGCTTATCTTTAATTGATGCGCTAAACCCAGAAACTCCGCCAAGAGACAACACAACAGCTGCAATAGAGTTAGCGGAAGACAAAATGGAGTCAGAGAGGCGACTGCTCAAATGTAACGGAGCGCTAGATGAATTAAGAGCGCAAGATATGCAGTTGAAGGCAAAATGATTAGCTCTCCAGTGAAATTTGTATTCTTTTTAAAATTTTTACTAAGTGATGTTTAACTCTCTAAAACCGATGGGAGCATCCCCCGCTCTGGTTTGCATGCCTCTGTTTAAAAGCCAATAAAAACCGAAAGCATATGGGTAGAGCAATATTTATATATATATATTTTTTTTTTGCATATAAAATCAGAGGCGTTATACTTTCAGATCAAGCCCAGTCTCCTGTTGCAATGTTTCCACTCTTTATTGAATTTACACAAATAGCCTAAAATGTTTACAACAAAAAAACAAAAACACTTTAATACATTGCACTTCTTTGCATGTGTTTTATAAAGATTGTTAGTGGTTGCTATGCATATGACGTAATCACCTCATGTGCATTGTATACCTATCAGGTTTGTCTCCTGTGGTAATGTCACAGCGCACTGTTTGATACGTAATATGTGTATCTATGTATGTATGTATGTATGTATGTGCGCTCTTCTCATCGAGGTTTCTCTTCATCCATATCATAATTTCTTTCACACACGCGCACACAACACACACATCCACATTTACATATACAGGGACAATCACACCCACACTGGCATGAAGTCATGACCTACAGTAGTAAACTTGTCACTTTAACCTAATTATGCTTTAAAATTGCACTTTAACCTACAAGCACACCTTATACTGCACCCCTTAATCTTCCCCTTGTGGACAGTTTTGGCCAAGGTCGCAGGAGTCAACTCTTTCTTTCTTTCTTTCTTTCTTTTTTTCTTTCTTTCTTTCTTTCTTTCTTTCTTTCTTTCTTTCTTTCTTACTTTCTTTCTTTAAATGTCTTTAGACAAAATAAAATGTATCAATGTATTTTTCATTAATTAATTTATTTAAATACCTCTAAAAATAAGAACAAAAGGCTTTTAATTTTAGTATTCCCCATTCATTTCAAGTTCCCTTTTTTGTGTGTTTGGCCAAGTGGCCACGTCTTAAAACACTCCAATAAAAATAAATAAACAAATTAATTAATTAATTAAAAATGGAAATATTTTAGTATAAAACATGCTTATTTGTTATGTTATATGTAATTTTTATTTTACACATTTTATTTTTATTTATATCACTGCAGTCAGTTCAGAACAACCAAAATCTAAAAATGTGGCAACTTTAGTGACATCCGTTAGCTAATGATGATGTAAAAAATATCCAAATATCAAGCATTTACATGCCACGATTTGACGGTTTGTGTGTGTGAGATTGAATTTCTGACACAATAAGGATGGTGTATTTGTCAGACCTTCATTTAGGTATGTGATTGATCAGCATTCGGTTGGATTAATAATTTTTTATTAGAAAAAATAACAAAGTGGTTTGAATTTGGATATTTCCAAATTCATTCATTCATTGGTGCCCATGTTTGGGTAAAGGGAAAGATTGATTGATTGATTGATTGATTGATTGATTGATTGATTGATTGATTGATTGATTGATTGATTGATTGATTGATTGATTGAATTTACATAGCAAACAACAAACTGCCTTAAACTGCTTAGATTAAATACATAATTTCTAAATAAATATAACAAAATAAAATTACATAGCCCAAAAAAACATCCTTTGGAAAACTTGAGGGTTACGCTCCATATTGGAATCTTGCAAAAGAACTAGTAAAATATTTCACTGTCATCATGACAAATACAAAAAAAAATGTAAAATAAATAAATAAATGTAAGAAATGGGTTATTACAACTATGCTAAAAAGATTTTGCATCTGTGTAGCACTCTGGAAATAATTAAAAAATAATCACAATTTTACAGCAGCGATAATCATTTTCAATTCAACTGTAAATAAAAAGGATATGAAGAGAATTTCTAGGGATTGACAATGCCAACTCTGTGGTGTCAGTTTAAGTATGTGGGATGGAAGATTCATGGTTGCGTGCTGATCAAGGCTGAGATTTGTGCGCTAATGTGCGGCTCAGCGGGACTTGTTCGTTCAGGTTGTTCTGATGAAGAGCCACCGTGGCTGATGGGAAGGAGTGAAGATGGCCGCCCTGAGGCGTACACCGCTAGCATTAAGGCTGATGGATATGGTGCCCCTCATAAACTCTCAGAACATGCAGGAATGCCACAGGCCACGGTTAATGCAGAGAGCCCAGGGAACGCAGAGAGGTTTCAGACGTTCTTGTTCTGTGGGCAGACACACTGCTGTACAAAGATTCTGTTCTCCATTTCTAGAATTTGAAGTCTCGAAGAGCTTAAAGCTTATAAACAGAGACTGGTTTATTAATGGTTGACAAATCTGAAGCATGTCATTTTTTGCATTAAGAACATCTTTAAAAGGGATTTTAAAAACAACAACATTTTTTAATGATTGTTGAAATATTTTAATGCAATAAATATTTAAAAAGGTTATTTTTCGTGTTAGAGCAGCCGCAGCCATTTGAATCTTTGTGGCTCGAGACTTCCGCTCTCATTCGTTAAAAACAGCTTATACGCTGCTTGATGTTGCAAACTGATATTTTCTTATTAAATGATTCTACTTTGCCTGTATAGTCATGCAAACTCATGTTTGTAGAACAAGTACCTTGTCCGTTTCTACCGTTTATTGTTCCTATTAATTTTTTCCATAGGAATTAGAAGTTCTGAAACAAATTGCAAAAACTAGCGCACTTCCTCATTAAAGAGCAAGGACAATACACAATTTTATTATGCAACTATTTTATTTTGTTTTTTTGGGCAGAAAATGGGCCACCACATTAAAGCCCAATCCCAATTCTACCCCTTCGCCCTTCCCATTACCCCTCGTTTTGCGCATACCCGTGAAGGGGTAGAGGTGTCCCAATTCTCTTTAGCTTGAAGGCGTAGGGCTAAGGGGAAGGGGTGAATAGCCCTTCAAACAAAGATTTTTCAGGACCACACTCGAAACCAATGTGTAAGAAAATTTCCCAGAATACACCTGCCACAATGGCAGAGAGTTACACCCGAATGTAAGGAGATCCACAAATTAGTATTTTTGTCATTATTATGAATTTTTACAACAAACAAGCATGTTTTAATATATTCATAACAGCGTAAGTGTTTTACCTAAAATTCCTGTTAGAATCCTGTTAGAAAAGTCTAGTGGCTGGGAATGGGATTTTAACAGTGTCTGCTATAATGTTAATGTTGTTTTTGGTGTGTTTACACAGATGAATATGGCCACTGTGTAAATGCACAGTACAGTTATGATCTTATTGTCACATTAGATTGTTATGATAACATAATATATGCCTTCAGTGATTTCCTGTACATAAATACAAAAAAATAAAGCATACTAAAATACTAAATACTAATCTCATATGAAGCAAGAGATTGCAATGACATATTTAGATGTGTGCAGGTGCTGTAGCAATTATCCCAATTCTTAGGGGTAAATTTTGAAGCCCTTCCCTTTCACACTCTGTTTTAGTGGGCCAAGGGGAAGGGGGTAGGTGTACAAAAAAAAGAATGCGGCCTGAATCCACTGGTTAGCCCAGCCTGGCCCATACTTTATATCCAAAGAAAAAAGATATCCAAAGATCCCTTTTTAAGTTGTAAAGAAATCTGTTTTTGAAACTAGTCAAGGATTTTTTTTTTATTATTTCACCTGACGTGTTTACAGCTCAAAAATATTTCAAATGTTTCTTACAATAAAATATATTGTGTTCAATAAAAGAAAATATGTTTTTTATTTGTAGCCAGATATTTAAATTGAACATAGTTTAGAGCAGTAATCACAATTCTATGGCGTTTTTATCCAAGGTTACCATACTGTCAGAATATTACACTGGCCCATGCCTAGAATATACTGTACATTAAAAAAAATAAAATAAATAAAAAAAATGAAATGCAAGAATACTACTATTAGATTAAATCATCCTATTACCTCCTCACTATCGCTAAAGAGCAATACAAATGCCATTTAAAGCTTGTTCAAAAAAGCTGCAGAGCAAAACAGAACACACTCCTACAACTATATCCCTTTCATTGTCCCTTCACTTTAACCCAGTATGCCAGAAATCATTTGAACATCATTAAATTACACACTTCATCCCCACTAAGTGTATCCTGTAGTGTCAGCGATGCATTTTAACACGCATTGTAAAGAAACGCGACACAGGGTCCCGAGGTTTTCATTACCTAACATGAACTCCGTGCCGTTCCTTGGCTTGACTTTGCCTTAAGAAAATCCTTCTAAAACACACACATTGAGCTTATGAGCAGCAAACGGAGAGCAGACAGGATGAACCCTCACCACCACCAGTTCCACAAAGTCATATCCCGAATGACCGCCGGCTAATTGTGTGAGTTTGAGTGTGTGCATGTACCAGCAAGCTAAATAAATGAGGATACTGAGTGGCAGATCGCGCTCTGCTGTATCTATCTGTCTGTCTGCTCCGCACAGATTGTTTGTTGGAATTGCTGTCACACTCGTTTATTCTCTCTCTCTCTCTCTCTCTCTGGGCTGTGTAAATGTGGTATTTGTCTGTGTGTTGACACTAATTGGAGAATAGCTTTAGGCCTCCCCTGGGCACTAGCCTCTGGAGCGCAGCCTTGATTTGTGGCATCTTAAGAAAGTTAGAAAGAGGGAGAAAGAAAGAGGATGAAGAGAAGGGGAGAATCAAAACACACCAAAAAATGAACAAATGAGAGGGAGGGGTGACGAGAGACAAGAGGTGAAGAGCGAAAAGGATGGAGGATGAAACAGATTATGTTTCGATGCTTGTGTCTGAGTAGGCACACTCTTCTTCTTTTCTCTCCGCACGATGGAAGACTATTCTTATACAAATTGGTGTGTTTTGTATTTGTGCGTGCGAGTGGAGTGAGCGAAGAAAGAAAAGAGATCAAGAGATTTGAAATGGGCACTTGAGAGAGTGGAAAAAAGGGAGTTATTTTGAGATGAGGGAGGTCTTATGTAAATGCCGGTGGTGTCTATGCCTAATTTATGATAGGGGATGTCTAAGAGGGTGAATGTAGGCCAACATCTCTTCCGCATGACCAAACCGCACTCAAGACCACAGAACCACATCACAGACACTGACACTGTTTGTTTCTCTATGGTCTTGTCTATGGTAGTGCACATATAGTTGAAATCAAAATAGGCCTGACACTATATAAATTTTTTGTTGTACGATAAGTTGCATCAAAATATATTGCAATAATTTATATTATTGTCATTAAGACCACTTTATACCACTCGTTATATAATGCCAGACTGACAATATAATAGCATCACAATGCAAGTACACTTCTAAAAAACACAAAGAATATTTCATGTAAGGGCGACGCAGTGGCGTAGTAGGTAGTTCTGTCGCCTCACAGCAAGAAGGTCACTGGTTCGAACCTCGGCTCAGTTGGCGTTTCTGTGTGGAGTTTGCATGTTCTCCCTGACTTTGCGTGGGTTTCCTCCAGGTGCTCCGGTTTCCCCCATAGTCCAAAGACATGCGGTACAGGTGAATTGGGTAAGCTAAATTGTCCGTAGTGTATGAGTGTGTGTGTGAATGTGAGTGTGGATGTTTCCCAGAGATGGGTTTCGGCTGGAAGGGCATCCGCTGCGTAAAAACTTGCTGGATAAGTTGGCGGTTCATTCTGCTGTGGCGACCCCGGATTAATAAAAGGACTAAGCCGACAAGAAAATGAATGAATATTTCATTTAATTATAGTCTTTTTACCAATTAAATTTATTATATTAGGCATTGGAATCAGAACGTGAAAAGGCATATCCTAAATAAAAATAAAAGTTAACAAAAAAGTGCAAAGTAAAAAGTAACAGAGGCAATCATATCACAATATCTGCTACCAGATCTATTTTTAGTTGTCAGACACCCATATGAAAATATACTAGAGTAATTTAATTTACTGCTTAACCATACTGAAACTGACACTTCCAATAAAGATAAAGATGTTGCTCAATCAGCTAAAATGTTCCTAGAATTGGTTTTGAAGTATGGGTGATTTATACTTCACTTACCAGCCACTTTATTAAGTATACCTTACTAGTACCTGGTTGGACCCCCTTTTGCCTTCAAAAGTGCCTTAATCTTTCATGGATTCAACAAGGTACTGGAAATATTTCTCAGAGATTTTGGTCCATATTGACATGATAGCATCACCCAGTTGTTGTAGATTTGTCTGCATGCACATTCAAGATGTGAATCTCCCATTCCACCACATTCCAAAGGTGCTCTATTGGACTAGGATCTGGTGACTGTGGAGGCCATTCGAGGACAGTTAACTCATTGTCATGTTCAAGAAACCAGTCTGAGATGATTAACGCTTTATGACATGGTGTGTTATCCTGCTGGAATACACTGATGGATACAGTGTGGTCATAAAAGGATGGACATGGGCACCAACAATACTGTGTAGGCTGTGGCGTTGCCATGATGCTTAATTGGTACTAAGAGGGCACGACCATCAGCCTGAACTCTTGATATAAGGCAGGATGGATCCATGCTTTCATGTTGTTGATGCCAAATTCTGACTCAATCATTCGAATGTCACAGCAGAAATCAAGAAATCAGACCAGTCAACCAATCTTCTATCAATTTTGGTGAGCCTGAATCATAGCCTCAACTTCTTGTTCTCAGCTGACAGGAGTGGCCTCAAGGTTGGATGTGTTCAGAAATGCTCTTCTGCATACCTCTGTTGTAATGAGTGGTTATTTGAGTTACTGTTGCCTTTTTATCAGCTCAAACCAGTCTGGCCATTCTCCTCTGACCTCTGGCTTCAACAAAGAATGTGCGCTCACAGAACTGCCGCTCACTAGATCTTTACTCTCTGTCAGACCATTCTCTGTAAACCCTAGAGATGGTTGTGCATGAAAATCCCAGTAGATCAACATTTTCGGAAATACTCAGACCACCCCGACTGGCACCAACAACCATGCCATGTTTCAACTGACCTAAATCCCCTTTTTCCCCCCATTCTGATGCTCGGTTTAAACTGCAGCAGATCGTCTTGACCATGTCTACATGCCTAAATGCATTGAGTTGCTGGCATGTGATTGGCTGAATAGAAATTTGCATTAATGAGCAGTTGGACAGGTGGACCTAATAAAGTGGCAGGCGAGAGTACTTTGTATCACCAAAAATAAATGAGATAATGTCCATGTGTTGTGATATAAGTTGATATATTGATTATTGTGACAGGCCTATATCAGAATGATTAGCCCACCCGTGATTTGTTATTTCCCAATATTTCCCAAAAGATGTTTAACAGAGCAACATTTTTTTTTACAGTATTTCCTATAATATTTTATCATCTGGAGAAAGTGTTATTTGCTTTATTTAGGCTAGAAAAAAAGCAGTTTTGCAAGTCAAAATGGCAAAGATAAAATAAATCATTTATTAAAAATGAGTAATTAAAACTATTATGTTTAGAAATGTGTTTAAATAAATTTTCATTCAGTTAAAGAGAAATTAGAGGGGGAAATATACAGTGAGACTAATAATTTAAGAGGGCTAATCATTCTGACTTAAAGTGCACATTCTAAAGCAGCATTTGCTTTTCAAAATGTGATTTTCCTGTCCACACTATGTTTCTCATCCAGACTGTAGACACTAAAACTGTGTGAGCGTAAAGTGTAATAAAAGCTTACTGAGATGGTGCAGGCATAATAAAGTTCTCACACAATCGTTCTGGCATCATTTTATTTGCAAATGATCTAAGCACTTACTGCTGCATCCAGGTCGTACACTATGCTATGCTTTGGTCTAAAAGGCAAATACCAAAACGTTTTCCTGCAGAGCATCAACAGTGAGCATATTAAGTGGATTTCTGCAGGAATGCAATATGATGTTTGTACAAAGTATTATTTATGTTCGATGACTCTGTTAGTGCAGTAACATTTTATTTATGTATTAATGCTATATCAGCAGCACTGGCTATATTCATTGGTGATGCATATTCTATAGAAAATTTTCAAAAATAACAGTTTCTTTATAAACAAGCATTATACAACAACATACTGATAAAAGATCGTAAGATCTTTCAACTTAGTCACTTTTTAAAACAATTGTTTAAAATACTTGCTGAATAAAATATCTTACAATTTATTAATTATGTTTTATAGTCAAAATATATTTTAGACAAGTCACAAATTGGTTTCTCTCTCAGTTCCTCACTAAATATGAGCGGAAAAGTCTTGAGTGGCCATTTCTACATCTCGTATATACAACCTGGCTGTGTCTATATTTTTAAAATGGTAGTTATTTCTTTCATTTACTAATGGATTGACTACAATTTGTTGTTTGTATATGCGTCCCTTGCCGTTTGCCATTTCTCATAAATGTACCGACTGAAAGCAGGTTTGACAATCAGACACAAGAATTTTACATTCTGCTACTTTTAACTGAAGGGCTTTCTGATTTATCTGCCCATTCATTTCCAATGAATCCCATATGGCCAGGTCCAGCAAAAATAATATCAGTTATATTCATTTATAGAGTCCACGTTTTCTATTATGTTAAAATCAAATGCTCAGTTTTCAAGTGCTTGAGTGCTTGTTACCAGGACACAGAATCTGCACAAATCATAAAAAAGACATTGCAGTTCCTTTTCTATTTGTTTGAGAGCTAAAAGTAATACACAACCTGCAGTTGCAAAAATTGAGCTTTGTCCAGAACCAGTCACGACACTGTAAACATTTAAGTAAAGGCTACTTAAATGATTGAGGAAAGTGATTCATTTGAGAAATCAACAACTCAATTATTGAGTTGACCAAATGTGGTCTCTTCATTGAATTCACTTCAATGTTTAATTACAGATAATTTAAATGTTTAATCAAATGTAGACTAAACTTCCGAATTGTTCAGCTTTTATATTGTTTTTTTTTACTTACTTACTCCCAGTGTTGTTTATATTAAAGTTAAAAATCTAAAAAAAAATGAAAAATTGCCATCTAATTTTTACAAGGTGGTTTGTTAGTCCAATAAGCCCCAACCTGGACGACCAGGACAAACACACATTCCCTACGGACAATTTAGCCTACTCAATTGATCTTTAGCGCATGTCTCTGGACTTGTGAGGAAAAGCGAAGCACCTGAAGAAACCCACGACAACACGAGGAGTAAATGCAAACTCCACACAGAAATGCCAACTAAACCAGCGGCGGCTTGAACCAGCGACCTTCTTGTTGTGAGGCAACAGCATGACCCACTGCTCCACAAATACTTTAATATCTACTTACTAATTAAACTTTTCTCTTTCGTCTGATGGGTTCAGGTTGTGTCTTTGTCCTGCTGCGCTTCAGGGGTCCGTTCTTCGTAAGTGGATTACTCAATTAGCTGGATTTGGATATTGACGATTTGACACAATCCAGGATCGTTAAACTCTTCAAAACTCATCTCAGATTTGTTGTCATGTCTGGTAGCTGCTAGGGAGCAGGCTCATTTAATATAAACAAGATTAGATCGGGTCAGTTCAAGCAAAGATAATACTGATAGTATGTACCAAATGTTGATAATTTCTTACAGTAGTTATATACACGTGTTTTGATCACTGATATGCTATATATCAAAATGGTTTTTTGATGCAAAATTAATCCATACAGTTATTCCTCACGCCGATTAAAAATAAAGAAATTAAAAGTAAAGAAAATCTTCTCTAAATGTAGAACTAAATACATTGATATGCATTGAAATACATGATGAATACCCTTGACACATGAAAGTGTAATGCCCGCAGCCCACAGCAAATGTGGACGATTATTGCGTGTCATATTACCATTAACTGCTAATTTGATGTAATTTTGCTCACATGGATAATTCAATATTAATCAGATGATGTCATTATGCTGCTGTGCCGTCAGCCAATCATTGCAGTGCTGATCATGATGTTGAGGATCGATAGATCTGTTCTTCACAACACACGCAGCGATCTCAGATCAGTTCATCCAGACATTTTAATCTGATGTTTGAAGAACCAAATTAGCCAGAGATCGGTTATCAAGATTAAGAGATCCAGGATCTGCCAAATTATCTTAGATCATTCAAGAGAGGTACGAAGATTGGACCCCAGCAAAATTCAGCATCACAATTAAAATGATCAATTTGTGTCATATAACATACATCGACTAATCAGCACGGTTGTCAAGGCAGAATTTCAAGCGCAACCAATCAGTTTAAACAGAGACATTGTGAATCGTTTAAAAAATTTAAATGTTAAGTTCAGAGAGCCTAAAATATAAAATAATTGATTTTTGCTGCATAATGAGTAAGTTAAACACACCTGTTTAAGTTTTGATGCTAAAACTTGGTATTTTAAGTAATGTCAAGCTATATTAACTGAATATCTTCAGTAGTGACATTGGGTTTACAGTGTACTGCAGCAGAAAGCCATCCACCTGACTTTGATCCATGTGTACACTGGTACATGTGTTTTGCACAGTCATATACCGTTGTAACAGATCAATGTGTCACATGACCACAAATAGACACCAGCTAGTTTAAGCTTAGAGTTGGATTAGTCTTTATTATCTTTGTATTTGTGCTAGCCTTCGATTCCAAAAAAAATCAGTATGTTTTCCTACTTGGATCATGTCACACTGGTATTTTGTTCTGTATTGGAGTGAGGCTTGGTAATAACAGCTGTGTGGGTAAAGCTCATTCCCCTAGTCTCAAGAGGCATGCTAGTGCTGGACACTAGAGGCTGAAGTATTTACCGTCATGGTTAGTGTGAAGTATTGTTTATCTTCAGTCACACTGTGACCAGCAAAAGTCTCATATTATTTATATTTTAATGCCACATCAACAGCATTGGCTATATCCAAGGCAACAATGGTGATACATATTCAAAACAACCTTTTCTTACCATACCAGTTTCTTAATAAAAAATGATTATACAAAAACATACTGATGACAGTACTATTGAGAAAAGGACAAACAGACTTCAACATATATGAGTAAACCTCTCACAGATCTCTCTTTTACATTAATATTGTCTAAACGAAGCTTTACAATGTTATATTTGTGCATATACATTAGATTAGTAAGTACTGAAGCCAAACCTGGAGCTAATCTAACAAAATAACTTATGATAATGACCCAAAATTAATATAGACCATTTTAATGTGGTTATGTCATTGACCCATTAACGTTTCCTGCTTGTTATTAAACTATTTCATAACTGTAACAAGAGGTAATTCAATCATAACTTTGTTAACATGCTTTTGTAACATTATTTAGAAATATGTGGCTCTTTTTGGATTCTCAGAAGCTATAGAAATTAAAAATGTAAAACAGGAAATATGCTGGGACCATTGTTTTTGTTTACATCTTTCAAAATGGTCTATACCAGGGGTCCGTTCTTCGTACGTGGATTACTCAATTAGCTGGATTTGGATATTGACGATTTGACATGATCCAGGATCGTTTCGTTCTTCAAAGCTGATCAGAGAGTTGTTGTCATAGCAACAGTTCTGCTTGGTCAAACCTGATCGGGAGCAGGTTCAATTCATGTAAACAGGATTAGATCAGGTCAGTTCAAGCAAATATAATACAGAAAGTACTGAATTCTGATATTTTCTTACAGTAGTAGTTATATACACTTGGGAAAATGGTACATATTTTTTAACTATATATATATATATATATATATATATATATATATATATATATATATATATATATATATATATATATATATATATATATATATATAAAGTTATAGTCATTAATAAAATAAATAAAGTTATACATATTAATAAAACTTATGCAATCTGCACCCTCGAAATGAAAGTACAAAGATTGCCACCTGGTGGAGCAAAGAGAAAACTTGATATGAACGTTTTAGATAGTCTTAGTACAAATTGTGTATAATAGAAATGCACAATATGTGACTTTTTTTTAAAGCAATAGTTCATTTATGCAGTCATAAACATGTTTTGATAGTTAATAGTGATTTGATGCTTCTCAAAAGTTGCAGACGCCTTTACCAATATCAAAATGCTTTTGTAAACAACCAGATATTCTTTACACCGGCTAAAACGGCTACTATAATATAGACAATATTTTCTAAATGTAGAACTAAATACATTGATATGCACTGAAATACATGATGAATACTCTTGACACATGAAAGAGTAAAGCCTGCAGCTCACAACAAATGTGGAAGGTTATTGCGTGTCATATTTAACAAACGGTTTACTGCTAATTTGATGTAATTTTGCTCACATGGATAATTGAATTTAATCAGATGATGTCATTACGCTGCTGTGTCGTCAGAAAATCGTTGCATTGCTGATCATGATTTCGAGGATCGATAGATCTGTCCTTCACAACACACACAGCGATCTCAGATCAGTTTATCCAGACATTCTAATCTGATTCGCGAACTTGTTTGAAGAACCAAATTAGCGAGAGATCACTTATCAAGATGAAAAGATCCCGGATCTGCCAAATCATCTTAGATCATTTAAGCGAGGTACGAAGAACGGACCTCAGGTGTGGGCAAACTTGATCCTGGAGGGCAAGTGTCCTGCATAGTTTAGCTCCAACCCTTTTCAAACAGACCTCCCTATAGAGTTCAAGTAATCTTGAAGACACTGATTAGTTTGTTCAGGTGTGTTTGACTAGTGTTGGAACAAAACTCGGCAGGGACACCGGCCCTTGAGAATCAAGTTTGCCCATCCCTGGTCTATACCCAAATGTGTGTTAGGAAAAAAATATTTAATAAAAGAGCTTCCTTAGCTGCTTTATCTGCCTGTTTACTTCCAATTAATCCTGTATGACTCTCATATGCTAGTGCTTGACATTTGAGGATATGGTATTCACCATCTTGTTAAGAGTGTCTACCTCAAATGCCATAAATACTGGTTCCAATCCTTTTCACAGCAGGGTGAGTAGACCCGGAGGGTCATACTGGTGCTGGGATTTAGATGGCAGAGTAGTTTAGGGTGGAATAAGTGTAATGGCTCTCAAGAGATGGCACATCCTTGTTAACATATTGTCCTCTCATACTTGAACACTGGTTTGAATCCCACTTGGAGTGGAAACTGAGAACACGATGGTTCACAGCTAGAGGCTGCTGCCTTGACCATCCTTGTTTGTGCTGCCACCACAGCACAGGAAATGCAGGTACAAATACCACTGGGAGCAGGGATGAGAGTGAGGTTTAAGAGGGTGAATGTAATGGAGGCCAGCTAGTAAAAGCTGTGTGGGTAAACCTGACTTCCATAGGTTCACGAGTGTCTTTATCATTCTTGTTAGAGCACCGATCTTCAATGTTGGGAATGTCAGTTTGAATTTCACTTAGAACAAGGTGAGCCCCAGCTGGGAGTGAGGTTTAAATGGGTGAGTGTACCAGAGGCCAACAGTAAAAGCACTGTGAGTAAACTTGACAAAAAAAGGAATCACACTTTTACTGTGATCTCAAAAACTGCTCTATACTATCCGCAGATGTGACAATTTTTTTTCTTTCTGTCTGTGTTGTTCTGTAAAGTCTTTAAATAAAGTGCTACTTAAAAATTTCAATATTATCAACAAAGCATCATTTGAAAGATCTTAGTTTTGAGTATTCTAAATAAGGCCTTATTTTTTGCTATTTTATATTATGCTATTTAGATTCAGCAACAACAAAGTAGCTTGCATCAGGGGTCCGTTCTTCGTACGTGGATTACTCAGTTAGCTGGATTTGGATGTTGACATGATCCAGGATCGTTTCGTTCTTCAAAGCTGATCTGAGAGTTGTTGTCATAGCAACAGTTCTGCTACGTCAAACCTGATCGGGAGCAGGTTCAATTCATATAAACATGATTAGATCAGGTCAGTTCAAGCAAAGATAATAAAGTATGTTCCGAAATCTGATATTTTCTTACAGTATAGTTATATACACTTGGGAAAATGGTAAATATGTTTTAACTATATATATATATATATATATATATATATATATATATATATATATATATATATATATATATATATATATATATAAAGTTATAGTGATTAATAAAATAAATAAAGTTATACATATTAATAAAACTTATGCAATCTGCACCATCGAAATGAAAGTACAAAGACTGTCACCTGGTGGAGCAAAGAGAAAACCTATTGATATGAACTTTTTAGATCGCTTTAGTACAATGGAGTTTTTTTTTTTTTAAAGCAATAATACATTTATGCAGTCATAAACATGTTTTGACAGTTAATATGCCAGTGATTTGATGCTTCAAAAAAAGTTGCAGACACCTTTACCAATATCTAAATGCTTTTGTAAACAACCAGTTATTCTTTACACCGATAAAAAAAAACGGCTACTATAATAAAGAAAATCTTTTCTAAATGTGGAACTAAATACATTGATTTGCATTGAACTACATGATGAATACACATGAAAGTGTAAAGCCTGCAGCTCACAACAAAGGTTATTGCATCATATTTAACAAAGTGTTAACTGCTAATTTGATGTAATTTGCTCACATGGATAATTCAATATTAATCAGATGATGTCATTACGCTGCTGTGCCGTCAGCCAATCGTTGCATTGCTGATCATGATTTCAAGGATCGATAGATCTGTCCTTCACAACACACACAGCGATCTCAGATCAGTTTATCCAGACATTCTAATCTGATTCGCGAACTTGTTTGAAGAACCAAATTAGCGAGAGATCACTTATCAAGATGAAAAGATCCAGGATCTGCCAAATCATCTTAGATCATTTAAGCGAGGTACGAGGAACGGACCCCTGGTATGTAAACAAAAACAAAACAAAACAAAAATGGACCCTCAGTGGTTAGCATTGATGCCTCACATTAGGAAGGTTGCTATTTGAGTCTTGGCTGTGTAGAGTTTATATGTGCTCCCCATGTTCGCATGCGTGCTCTGGTTTCCCCCACAATCCAAAGACTTGTGGTATAGGTGAATTGAATGAACTAAACTGGCTGAAGTGTATGAATGAGGTTCATGGAAAATGGAAAAAATTTAGTGTATCCCTCTCACAGCAAAACAAGTATAACTAAAGGGGGCACATTGGTGCCATGACCCAAATGGCAGTGTGGTTTAGGTGTGTGTTATTGAGGCCTGCTTGTACAAACTGTGTAAGATAGGGTAAACATGCATTAGCAATTAACGCTGCATACTAACAATGATAGAACCATGCAAGTGGGGCAGAAATGATAAAATTCCAGAATAAACATAAATTCATTCATTTCCATCATCTTAGTCCCTGATTTTTCAGGGGTCGCCACATCGGACTGAACCACCAACAACTCTGGCCTATTTTTACAGTTCGCAGCAAATGTCCTTTAAAATCCAGAAAAGGTTGAATTTTCAAATGCATCCTTATTTATACAATGTCAGTGTCTAAGGCACAAACAGCCATGTATGAATGGGAGCTCAATTGGAAATTGTAACAAAACAGTAAATATGGTGGATGTAGAGATGTAAACTCAGGCTTACAATGAAAAGTACCCAATATGACATTAGCTCTTGTAAATCAGTCTAGAAATACAGTTTTTGTATTTGAGATCAAATAAGGACAACATACAATACAATTACTGACTTTCTAATTTAAAAATGTATTGCACTGAGACATATACTAAATTAGTTAGACGTTGCTACTTTCCTATTTATGTAGACACATAAGGAGTCATACACATATAAAAAAAAAAAAAAATTAAAATAAAACCTACCGAAGGATTTTACAGAGATGGGTGCCAAGTAATCTAACTTGCCTTAAATGGTTTTTTGCAAAATGTTTTAACTCTACCTCTGAAGTTTTTTATTTAATATTTTATCTGTCACACACACTCCCAAGCTGTGCCTTGCCTATTTGTGGCCAACCATAAATTAACAAACAAACAAACAAATAATAAATAAATGCTCAGATCAATCTATGAAAATTCCTCGCCATCTACATGTTAGCTAATATATACTGTACTAGTTCCAACAGTATATATCATCCTTCCATCCATCCATCCATCCCTCCATCTGAACAACTAACCAACCAACCAACCAACCAACCAATTAACCAACCAACCAAATGACAAATTAATCAACCAACCAATCAATCGATCAATCAATCAATCAATAATAAAGGCGGCCTACACACACACACACACACACACACTTTGTACCATCTAAGCATCTGTTTAAATCCCAAACACTCCCAAAATCCCAAAAGCACGTCATAAACCTACCTCTAAACCACAATTTAAAGCACATCATATTAAAAATAAACCACATTGTCATTAAGGCCTTGAGAAAGTTCTGACATTGCTAAAGAGGGCACAGTCTGAAGGTTCCCGTTTTGAGACTTCTCCACTCTTTTCTCTCTCTCCGTCCTTCGTTCTGTCTAAGTGTGTTTCCCTCAAGGGGCTTCTTTTGCTCCTTGGCGAGGGGCTAATTTAGACGCCTCTAATCAATATGCTCACAACTTATTTAACTAATGAGCAGTGCTTGCCATTGGGGAAGACATTTGGAGGACCTGCTACGCAGCCAGAGTTTCCAGTGCTTAACCACTGCATGTCTGGGATTAAAACTGTTGCCCAGGGAAGAATCAACTAGTTATTAAAATACTCCTTCTCTGTATATAAATATATAAAACGCTGCGCTGCCTCTCACTGCCTGTAGGGTTTAAAACCATTCTGTAAATTTATGCAGAGAGCAAAAACATTTCATTGACTTCAATGGCAAGATAAATTGACAATACTCCAGGTCACTTGGAAATTAATGTTACTGTAAAACTGAAATGACCGTCAACATTCGAATCACCGCAGACTCAGTCCAAAAATTCCCCCAAAGTCTTCATTATGTATGAACTTTCAAATGAAGAATTCTCCATTTTAAGGTTTACTCGTCCATTGCTGTGTCTGAAGTGTTATATTTTTTAATTAAATTAAATTATACACCTTTTCCATCATATATTCCATTCCGTTTTATAATCTTTAATTACTGGTAATAAATAGCCATGAAATGAGTTTTCCTTAGTTTACTCATGTAGACATATTCATGTTATTTTTATTTGATAAATTGAACCGCTTGCTCATTTTAGTCAATTAAATGCTAATTAAATAAGTCACATAACTAAAAAAAAAAAAAAAAATCTATTAAAAATATTGTTACAGCATTTCTATTGTGTTACTTAGGGGTGCCTCCGATGATTGGAGGCAGGATTGGATTTGAACCGCAAATCAAGTGCTTTGCACACACCTGGCAACCCGGGCTGTCTCTGTGTTGCACGTCATTCGCTTCATACTCGCATCCAGTAGCCCAGTTTGTCCATTCAGTAGAGTTTATAGCAAATTATTTTGCAGTGTTAGCATGCCTTTTATAGCATATAATTCAGTAAAATAGAAGTAAAATAACATTCATGACAAGCACCTAAATTGTTTTTTTTTTTCAGTTGAAGAAAAGACTTTTATATTCTCCATTCATATATTTAATAATTAAGGATTCCAAAACAATAATAAAATCCCGTCTCATTCTCATGAACCCAATCTCAATCTCGTGGAGTAAGTGTCTCATCTTAGCCCTAGTGTTACTGTATCTGTAAGGCGCTGATTACACTAATACGTTTTAGTTTTAAAATGGCGTTTTAGAATGAAAACAATCCCCGTCCACACTGGCATTTCACCCAGCGTTTCTGAAAAGATCTTATATGTCAACCAATGTCAACCACATTATAAAGCTGAAAACACACATCATGTGACCACAAACACTGGCATGTGCTGCAATGTAGGCGCACATCTGAGCTCCAGGCAGTTAGCGAGTGCTTTGAGCACAGCTCCCTGGGTAAGAGCAGCTCAGGTTGAACAGTCTAGATCTGGATCTAGATGTCATCTCACTATAGTTGTCAAACATGATATTTAATTCATCTTGTCTCTATCTAATGCTTCGGTCATTTGAATCTATTAACTTTTCTCAGGAATTGTGTTTTGCCTGAGCGCAAAGATAAGTTAATTTATTAATGTATGTAATCACATACTCTGATTCTACATATTTCACTGATTAAATGCCTTTATTTCCTACATTGTATAACCTTAATGTATGTCATACTTTTATAATGGCCATTATTGATTATTAAAACTGATATTCAGCAGAAGTGACAGGGTATGTTTTATATTTTTCAATGAAAATGAAAGAAGGCAGTTATGTTTTAGGCTCCATTTGTTATAAATATGCATACAGTGAAGATGACGGTCATATAAATATGTAGCCACACGTCACCTCAACTTTTTTGGTGTCTGTTAAGTTATTGTCCAAAATAAATAAACAAATAGGCAGTTGATTATATCATGTTTTCAGTCTTGGGCTGGAAGGTGTCCAGTTCGGGGACCACAGGATTTCATCTCTGTTATTTGCAGATGATGTTGTTCTGTTGGCTTCATTGAACATGGACCTTCAGCATGAACTGGGGCAGTTTGCTGCAGAGTGTGATGTGGCTGGGATGAGAATAAGCACCTCCAAGTCCAAGGCCATGGTGCTCCACCAGATAAAGGTGGTTTGCCATCTCCAGGTTGGAGGAAAGTCTTTACCCCAGGTGGAGAGGTTTAAGTATCTCTGGGTTTTGTTCAAGAGTGAGAGAAGGATGGAACTTGAGATTGACAGGCGGATTGGTGCAGCAGCAGAAGTATACCGTCCGTTGTGGTATAAAGAAGGAGCTGAGCCCAAAGGCAATGCTTTCGATTTACCGGTCAATCTAAGTTCCTACTCTCACATATGGTCATTAGCTTTGGGTGTTGAGAATACAAGTGCCTGAAATTAGTTTCCTTTGAAGGGTGGCAGGGCGCACTCTTATGCATAGGGTGAGGAGCTCTGACACTCGGAAGAAATTCGGAGTAGAGCCGCTGCTCCTCCACATTGAGAGAAGTCAGCTGAGGTGGCTCAGGCATCCGTTTCAAATGCCTCTTAAACGCCTACCTAGGGAGGTGTTCCAGTCATATCCCACCGGGAGGAGACCTTGAGGAAGACCCAGGACACGCTGGAAGGACTATGTCACTTGGCTGGCCTGGGAACACCTCGGGATCCCCCCGGAGGAGCTGGAGGAAATGTCTGGGGAGAGGGAAGTCTGGGGTTCTTTCCTAAGACTGCTGCCCGTGTGACCCGACCCCAGAAAAGCGGCAAAAATGAATGATGAATGAATGAATTTTTTCATTTTATTGTAAAGATACACTGTTTTTACCCGACGTGTCCTCGGGAGTTTGTATTCTATAAACTTGCAAAGTCTGAATTTAAGTAAAGGGTGCAAGACTAAACTTTTTGTACTTAATATTGAGTAAAAGCCCCAATCAGATGTGAATGTCTACAGCCACGCCTCTGTTTCAGATGTCTCCATTTTCCTTCATTCACACTGACACTGAGCAGCAACTTTTTAATATTAATATGTCCTCTTTAGCGTTTCCAGAACGCTCTGTTTTCGGGGCTGCTACTCTGGGTTAGTGTGGACGGAAAGTGTAACCGTAACAAAACGTATGCGCTTTAAAACTACAACATGTTAGTGTAACGGGGCAAAGTAAGGCAGAACTGTTGTAAAACTCCATACATCGATAATGTAAAGTATAATTGTCCACTTTGGTTGCTTTACAACTTATATAATGACACCTATATGTGAAGTACATAAAAATGTCGACCTTAGTGACCTGAAAAAAAAAAATACAGACAAAAAGGTGTAAAGGGAGAGGTGAATGAAAGAGCAAGATGGAGAGAGGAAAGGAGTGTGCAGACAAAAGCTGAGAACAGAAAATAGTGTTGACAGAAATAGAGTCGATAAAAAGTGCTGACCATGAGACATGATTTTTTTTTTCACAGCGCACACGTCGGCAATTTCTCCAGCCTTATGGATCTGATGTGAGAGTAAAACGCAGGGTTATATACTTAAAGTTTTCACTTCCAATACAACTCCGGTGAGAAGTTTGAGAGAGTTATTCATACTGAGCTCGTGCAATCAACTATGACACACATTCTCCACACAGAGCGGAAAAAAGAGGTGCGCGCAGGTAAAAAAAGGACACAAGATATGAAAATTAGGAATTAGCCTCCTACCGAGATCCTTAATTTCCATCCATGTGTCACTCAAAAACACTGTGATTTTCCTCTTTCCAATAAGTGTAACCCCTTGAATTAGACATAAACAGGAGGGAGTTCATTAAAGCCTAAATTAGCATTTGAGGTCATTATGATCAAAGCATTTTAAGATGTTCCTAAATTCAAACAGTTCCCAACCTGATTTAGTCTGCTTGATTATGTGAAGAAAAAGAATCTTGTTATTTTACATAAAATATGTCTTAAAGAGAGCATACAATGAGTTACAGTTTTCTTTAGTGTGTAATGTGTATATACTTGCCTTAAACAAACTAATCCAAGTGCAGATATTACTTATAGAATGACATCATAATGTAATGTATCAGCATGACGTTGCTTAAAGGAATACCCAAAAAAAGGAGAGATGTCAGACAATGGGCTAGATCAGGGGTGGGCAAACTCGGTTCTGGAGGGCCGGTGTCCTGCACAGTTTAGCTCCTACTCTAATCAAACACACCTGCTTATAGATTCTAGTGATCTTGAAGACAGTGATTAGCTTGTTCAGGTAGGTTTGACTAGTGTTGGAACAAAACTCTGCAGGGACACCGGCCCTCGAGGATCAAGTTTGCCCATCCCTGGGCTAGATGCACAGCAAGTGTTTTTCAGCCACCGATAAACTTCTGGTAACAGGTTGATGTGACTATTTTTAATTTGATAAGAAATGATATGGTGGCCATGGTCATTTTCACTCCAAACTACCCTTTGGAGGATGAAATATGCCATTTGAAACACACCTCAAAGCATTAATATTAAACATATAAGCTAACACAACCATCAAACATTTATGTTCCAAACATCTATGCTTCAGTGTCTATGTTTTGATCATTGTATCTCATTTGATAGCCATGGCCTAATGTTAAAGAAATGGACATGGGGTTGCAGGCTTGAGTCACGGGACTGCTAGGGATTGTAGTTGGTGGGAGTGAATGACCTTACATAACTCTAAATACCAAAGATGAACGCTCGGGTGAGTTTATCATGTCTGTTCTTTGCTGTTTGTGAGATGGGTTAAATGCATAGCACAAATTCCTTGTATTGGTCACCATACATGGCCACATGTCATGACTTTCCTTGATATTGACATTGACTAATATGCACTGGGAACTCTTTTGGGAAGGCAGAGCATTGTAGCTTTTGTTTCTGACTGACTGGGAACAGAAGTGCTGAAATTGTGTACAATATGTGCAAAAAATAGTTCAATAAATAACAATATTAAATGTTTGTATCAGACACAATGTAGACAATGGGAGATAATGGGGAGAGCATTCATTAACTTGCATAAATCCGACTGAGTATATAATATTTTCCTTATTTACCACTTTGACACTTGCATGAAGTTTTGCTTTAAACTGAACAAACTCTTTTAACAGGAAACAGTTTATCATAAACTGTGATTTCAGACACATTCAACTTTTACAGTCTTAGATCCAATTAGATGCTATTTATAAACAACAGAAATGTATTGTTTTTTTTTTTCTTCAGCACGCTGCTTGTGTCAACTTGTGTTAAGACATCAAGTAAAGTAATGTGCCGGTGCAGGTTACATCGGCTAAATATAGGGCCCAGTATTATTGCATAAATATGAAGGAATTCCATATTGATGCTTAACCAGAGTTTTAGTCATATTTTAAATAATTCAATGCACAAGGTTATAAGAATTTAATCACGATACATTTTCTGAAAGATACTCTCTCCTTTTATCATTTAAAATATTAATTCCCTCCATGATCAAATCAATGTTGGAAATGGGGTTTTGGTAAACATGGTACCAAAAATGAATAAACTGCCCAACAAATTCAAGATAAAAGTGCAAGAACACGCCTTCACGAGTATTGCCACTACATTTAGAGCTGTGTATGCTTTTACAGTTTTTTTTTTTCTTTTTCTCAGTGCAGAGACTTGTAACTAGGGCCAGATAGAATCTGCAAATGGTATTTGCTATTTCTGCACAGGATTTTGTAAAAAAAAAAAAAAAAAAAAAAAAAAAAAACACAATAATAATAATAATAATAATAATAAAATAATAAATTTTAAAAAATTATAAAAAATTGGCAGATTAATGCAGAATGATTTTGTAAGTATTGTAGCTAAAAAATTAATATAAAGTAAAAATAATACCGTTTTACGGTGACCGGGAAGTGCAAAACAACATTACAAAGTGTGAAACACTTTTACGAAGCTCAAGACAAATTTACACTTTGGAAAACATTTTTACCTATCATAAGACACAATTACATAGAAAAAATTACATAGAAAAAAGGATTTTACTAAAGATGAAACTAATTTACATTTTAAAAAAAGTAATAATTCTAATAAACAAGACGCAAAACACTTTTACCAGTCCCGAAACAAATTTACAATGACAGATTCATTCGGTGTGAGAATGTACCACACACCGGAAGTGACGCTCACACCAGAAAATCTTGTGTGTGACTTTGAAGACACAGGTTAACACGAGTCGAAAGGCACAGGTAAACACGAGTCTACAACTACAAAAAAAAACATGGTTTGACCAAATGCGATAAAATTTAGAGCTGTTCTGAGAAAATATCAGCATGAGAGTATGTAGAAACATGTATATGCAAGTACATGGACACAAGTTAAAACGAGTCCACAACAATAGCACAGCATATGTAGCTTGATAAAGATATAAAAACCGACCTCAACGTGTAATCCTGAGTAGCTCAGCTAGATAGGTTGACTGATGCTCTGAACCTTTGGACTTGGGTTCAAATCCTGTTAATGACAAGTCCATTTGAATTATTACTTTACATTAATTTTGGTAATATACTGTTCTGCTACACACATAATTAAACCAATAATGTTTACAACGACAATGACACCAAGTAATGAGAATATTTATTTGGTATGGGCATGTTTTGTTGCTGTGAAAAAGTGACAAATCTGCCAATCTGCAAACGTGAATAGTTTACATCTAGAAAGGGGCACCAGTTAACATGGTCACCAGTTTACACAACCGTAACACCGACTACGCTCAGTTTACTTTTAAGATTCCTCAAGCAGATGTTTATACCGTGTAGACTTGACATCATGTCTACGATTACAGTGTACAAGTGGCCCTCGTTAAAATATTGAACACATTTAGGCAGTATGTCTGGTGTTTCCGTCTGGTTCGCATCCTTTAGAAACTCCAAACACCGACCACACGTAAAGCAAAACTGCATTAAGCAGCTCATTTGTTTGCCACAAAACAGGCAAAACAACCCTCTACAGCATTCCTTGTTCGCTCACCATAAACTGTATTTAGTACCATGTACTCCACAACACAAATTTACCACGCTCACCACCAATGACAACAATGCCATTCACTTCTGGTGTGGGCTACATTCTCTTTCTGTAAAGAATCTGTCATTGTAAATTTGTTTCGGGACTGGTAAAAGTGTCTTGCGTCTTGTTTATTTTTTTTTTATATGTGTGGACACAAATTCTGTGTGGGCCTACTGATAACCAATCATGCAGTGTTTTTGTTGAGTTTATAAATACATTCGGAAATAGTATGCATTTAGATTGCTTAGCAGCATATGCACTGCAATTCAATGTAACAATTTAATTAAAACATATTTTTTTAAGCTTGAGTGACTATAACGAAACTCGACTAGAATCATACACCCACATTTTTTTGCCATATTTTGATGTACTTTTGTAAATAATTTTCAAATTATGATATTGGCAAAAAAAATTTAATAAAAAATAATAATAATTTATACATAATAATAATACAAAACTGGAAGTCAGCAAACCTGGTATAGGAGTTTAGGTGTTAATGTGTTGCCCGTAGAGAAGTTGAGATATGAGTTTGCAAACAAACGAAAGATATTCGTCAAAATCTGAAAGGCTTTATACGAGTGATGCTAACTTATAGCATCTTTATAGGCTGGACTGGTTTGTCATATGTCGAATAGTGGAGCCTATGGACTTCTCCGTAAATTATTTATTTATTATATATATATTTTTCTTATTCTTTCTTGATTATGTTGTATTATGTTGTGTCCGACAGTTGTTTTGGCCATGTCTAATGTTTTTGCTATCTCTCTGATAGGTCTGTTTTGTTTTTGTTTTTTCAGCCTAATGATGGCTTGCTTGACTGATAGTGACAGCTCTTTGGATCTCATCTTGAGAGTTGACAGTAAATGACTCCAAATGCAAACAGCACACTTCAAATAAACTCTGGACCTTTTATCTGCTCATTGTAACTGAGATAATGAGGTAATAACACACACCTGGCTATGAAACAGCTTAGAAGCCAATTGTCCAATTACTTTTGGACCCTTAACAAGTGGGAGGCACATATGCAAACTGTTGTGAAGCTGCGGTCACACTGGGCTTTTCCTTCTATAGACTTCCATTCATACGCACAGTCATGCGCAGGGTCATGCGTCAAGTTTCACAGGTTGCTGCGGTGCAAAGTTCAAGCTCGGTAAACTCTGACCTGCGAAATCACATCACTTGACTGCGTGAGACCAGTCGAGGATCAAAACATGACCTCTCTGGACAGAAATTTAAAACATGGACTAATCGCTCGCTTTTTTAATTGTCTAATGAGCTTGTTTAATCCCGCCCCTTTTCGCAGCGCCGCACGACAGAATATCGCATGCTCACACTCCAATGTGACCGCAGCTTAATTCCTACACCATTCACCTGATTTGGATGTAAATACCCTTAAACATTAAAGCTGACAGTCTGCAGTTAAAGCACATCTTCATTTCATTTCAAATACATTGTGTTGGTGTATAAAGCCAAAATTATGTTCTTGTCCCAATATTTATGGACCTAACTGTATATTTCAAGAGTTTACACTTAGATTTATGATAAAGCTTGTTTGGCATGCTGTCCTGGGAGAGAGCCCTAAGCTCATAAGATCCTCAAGCCCCGGGCTCCCTCCTGTTTGCAGGGCGAGAGGAGAGCTTGAGCTCAGCTAGATCTCGAGAACTCCCCTGCTGTAGTAGCTAATTAACAGATAGTGATTGCCCTTAACTACCTAATAGGAGCATGTCTATGGTGCCGATTTGGATTAGTCAATTAACTTAAGTTCCATGTTTTTGGACGATGGGAGGGAACCTGGGGAAACTCACGTGAGCATGTGAGAACGTGTAAACTCAGCACAGAAACGTCAGCTGGCTTGGTAAAGACTAGAACCAGTGACGTTCCATCGTCCCACCCATAGAAAAGGAGGAGGAGTAGGGGTGAAGGGGGATCCTTCGAAATGAAGATGGCTATTATATGGAACTTAGAGTATTTATAGTGGCTTAGGAATCGTCTGATTGGTAATCATAAACTGGATAATGCGAGACCAGCTGCAAGCAATAATCAGCACAAGATGCTCTCGAAATTTGTTTAACTTCACATACATATATATACATATATATATATATATGCATTGAATTTTCATTAATTGTTATTATTATAGCAAAAACAATAAATTAATACAGAGCATAACATTTTATCTACCCAATAAGCCAACTTCAAGGTCACATATTGCCTTTTATTAAATAAGGCTAATTTACGACCCACATTACACTGTTAGATATCCTTTTCACAGCCAATACAACTCCTCCTTTATAATTTAACAATAATTTGCAACATTCAGAGCATTTATTACATCAGTTTGAATGCAGATTAAATCTCTTCCCTTCACTAGCATGCATACTCTCAGCATGTGAAATGCGCACTGTCAGGCCTAAAACAAGCATATGCGCATTAAAGTTTAAAATGCAGACGCTCAGCTTGGCAGCACTTTAAGGATGCCATTGCGCCTTTCATTACCAGCTACGCTCGTGTAAAGAAAATCTCCAACAAAGAGGGAATTTCTTCCTTACATATCCGCCTGTGATAAAATATGTGTTACAATATTCTCCGATCTGCGCAGCGGCACCGAGACACAGCGCTGTCATTTTTTCGACACAAACGCTGTGCGCTCTGTTTTAATCATAGCTTTCTCCGAGCAGGTCTTAATGCACACTATTCCAACCCTTGCTTGACTGGCATGCATGTCGTGGGGAGAGGCAGCTTAGCAAGTTCAGAAAGGCCAACTATTAAGTGTGACAGGCTAACTCTTCAAAGAGCCTGCATCTCGTTAGAGCTCACCACGGGAGTCGGAAATAAATAAATAACCTTTTCATGAAAAAAAAAGAGAGAGAGAAAAAAAATCCCACACTCTGACACCTAGTTTGTCTAACAATGTGCCTACTGCCTGGGTTTTAAAAGATTAAAATGTCTGTCTTTTCACCCTCTTTTTTTTTTTTTTGTTCCTATCTCATTAGCACACGTCTTTCGTGACTTATCGCTGTCGAGTGTATTTGGAAATATTATATTTCATAAAGAGCGGTAGCAATTTGCAATCCTTTAAGAGAATCCAAAGACATGTGAAATGCATATACACCTTTTCCCCCGCGCCGTATTCTTCCTCGGTGGGAGCTGCAAACTCAATTTTAACAGCCAATAACTCATAAATGAATGACATACTGTGTAAATATATAGCTCTTCAGCAGTAATTAGAGGGCAGGAGCCCAGATAAGCGGCATGCTGACCTGACCCTCATGGGAGGAAAAGATGTGTTTTTCCCCTTTATTTGGCAGAGGAGTCAATCAGCGGCACTAGTCGAAAAAGAAGGCGGTCAGCAGGGCCACTTCAGGTTAGACCTGTAGGTTTGTGTTTGCTAGGGGAAAATAATAAGAGCTGCTGATACCCATGAAAAATCTCTGACCGTGTGGCCAATAAACATCAAACCGCTATTAGCATTCACACTTACTTAAACCGGAATCTAAGCAAATGTTCAACATGCTAACTTAACTCCGTTCTGATGCTCTAACAAGCTCAAATTTCAGCGCAGTCAAAAAGTCAAATGCCACATCAGTGCGGTGAAATTAAACGGCTCACAGCTGTGTTTAGCAGAATTATCGCTCTCTGTGTTGGTAGCATCGCTAAAGGACACACTCAATGGGAATAGCCAGCACATGTGGGGAATTATTGACTGAGCGATGGTGGCATTTACCTAGTTTTAATTCACATTAAAAATGGCAACAGACCATGTTGGACAGCATGAAAAAGTTAATCCTTTATAAATGCGTGGACTAGGTAGTGTGTTCATGCAGGAGTGTGTGTTTGTCGAGAACCTTATTGTCGTTCTGCTGGCGAGGAGGGAAATTGCTGGTAGCTTGTAGCTGTGAGATGGATGGAGAAAGGTCTCCTCGCGCTCTTCTGAGGAAACGGCTAATGCCAGCTGTGTGTAAGCGAGGATTAGGGACCAAACTGATGATTAAGAAAATGAATGTGGCGCGATCGCAATAAGAAAGCTCAAATCAAATGCCAGTGCTGTTTTAACGCTTGGACAAGCTCAGAACTGTTCTGGCACGCATGCTTACAATCACTAGGGATTTGTTGAAGTACTCATTACCTGTATGTGTGCGTGTTGGTATGGTATGTGTGTAATGCAGAAGCTTTACTTGCAAAGAATGGTAGATACTAATACTGTGGTACTTTGCGGCCTGGGACTAGATGTAATATTTTGTCTGACAAGATATTTGCTTCATGCAAAAATGTATTTGTTTTACAAACCTCCTCCCTATTTTACCTCGGTATCCGGTATTACCGTGTATAATAATAATAATAATAATAATAATAATAAAAAAAAATTGGTAAAAAGTGCAGTCAGCATCACCAAACTGTTGGCTTGTGCTTAAAGAGCCCATATTATGGGTTTTTGAAAATTCCCCTCCATGTAGTGTGTAACACAGCTCTAAGTGAAGTGAAGTATCCAGCTAAGGCTTAAATCTGTAAGAATACAGTGCTTAAAACGGTTGATTCATCTATAAAAGAGTCGACTCATAGTGCTTCAAACGAGTCGCCTTAATACCGAGTCATTAGGTGTTTCGCCATGACGTACAAACAAAACCAAGTTATTCACGTGCACGCGCAAACCCGGGAGATTTCAAACCTGAGGCCCCGCCCTCTGACGCAGAAACCCAGACACACACACACACACACCCACAAACACACACACAAACATGCCGGTCGATTGAAGTCACACTGCAGATGGACATTATCGATTCTCTACCCAGAGATGAAACCTCAGCATTATAACCAAGCAGTTGGAAACTTCTGGAAACTACAGGCTACAAAGAATACTTCATCTGCGTTTGTTAAAGGAAGGATCAGTAAAGAGCAACTTACTGATGGACGTCAGGATGAGTTTCTTCCTCCATTTCTCAAGTGTAAGTACGTGCGATTAAAGTTGCCTCGTTGACTCTAGCTTGCAAATGTATTTAGTTGTGATTTGTTACTTGTAACCGCGTGTACTGTATCAGGTTAACTGGCTATATTCTCTTATCGCATGCAACGTCACGTTAAAAACGCGACGCGTGCTGTTTGTTTACGGAGCTCCGTGGTAGAGGTCTGCACTGTCCCCGCGCCAGATTTCTGCGGCGCGGGAATAAATTTCCGAATCAATCGCGGGAGCGGTCGGTAACAGGTTTAATTTGGGACGGGAGCGGGCTGTCTAGCAATATTGTGGATATTGCTATGCGAATGAGACAGAGCTTTGCCTGCCTGTGTGTCTGCTTGGCGCTTGTGTGAGAGAGAGAGAGAGAGCTCTGTCTGGCTGCCTCTGGACTGTTTAGCTGGGTGATTTTCGGTTATGTTCTCCCCCGCTCTTTAGCGGGATCGGGCGCGGCGGGCAGAAAACGGGGCGGTTCGGGCACCGGGACAAGAAATTCTAAATATAAGCGGGAGCGGTCGGGTTCAGGCTAAAACCTGGCGGGCGCGGGCGGAAGCGGGAGCGTTGTCGTCCAGAGGTGTGTGTGTGTTTGTGTGTGTGTGGCAGCTAAAATCCACGCCTACACTATGGAGCCCGTATGAACTGTGATTACTTTTATATTGCTGATTAGCTGTTGGGCATTTCATTCTCTGACTGAAGGCAGTCGACCAATCGTGACAGACTGTCATCGGTCCAATCAGCGCAGATTAGCTTCGCGCTAAGGAGGGGTTTGGGAACAAATGAATCACTGGGCGATTCATACAGGAGTCGCTGGGATAATTAGGTAAAAATAAATGCAGATTATAAGACCATGAAAGTGTTTTTTGACTTTGCATGCATATTAGACTGTTGTTGGAGACCCTTACAACCAAGATATGACCCTATTTCATGTATAATATGGGCTCTTTAAACCATTCAGACACTGACTACCGTATATGCGAACTTTAAGTTAGTGCCGTGGTCACCTGTTTGTCTTGTTCGTATTAGATGCGCAGGACGCTCTCTCTCATTCACACACACACACACACAGACAGCACCAAGCGATGAAGAGCATAACGCTCTCTTTCTCTCTTTCTCATTCACACACATATACACACACACACTCACACACACATAAACAGCATCCACATGCATATGTGCATGTGCGCCCGCTCCCGTTCAAATTACACCAAATTTACCGACCACTCCAGCGCTTTATTCACAAATTTATTCCCTCACCGCAACAAATCTGGTCGGGTCCCGTGGCTCCCCGGTACAGCAGCGGGAATGCAGACCTCTAGTTCGTATTTACCACGTCTCCCTTCTCATTAGGTTGAAACCAATACTGAATACCAGTACTGGCAGAAATACTGCCAAACTGCAGAGGTTCTTTTTCGAGACCAGTTGGTGCACGACTCGCCATCTTACCTCACCTCGCTCTCTCTCCTCCACACTGTCCCGTGATGACAATCACAAATACGCATTTTTAGGCATTACATAAATAATATTTAATACTTGTCTCATATTTAAGTGCATTGTTTTTTTATAACGGCATAACGATATTGAAACTGACAACGTTGCTATTTTTAGATCCCGCGGTATACCATATTACCGTATTACCACCCAAGCCTAGTTGTGGCTATACTATGCTATAGAACAGTGTTTAACAAAACTTACAGGGGCACTTCAACAAAACCCCTATATTTTGTAGTAAATAATGATCACAATAAGAGACAAAAGTCTCAGTCAAGAATAAGTACAAAGTGTACAGACACACTGTGAGTTCAGTATTTCTCTGGTTTGATGATGAACACAATGTTTCTTCTCAGAAACAGAACTTCTCAGAATCTCGCTTTCGTCACAAATGCTGGACCAGTTGCTCCTCAGAATAGAATGTAGTCTTTCTATTCTTTTTGGTGAGGGGCTTTCGGTCCAAATTTTCTTTAATGTTGAGACTTTATATGCCGAGATACAGATCTTTACCCTTTTCAGTGCTGAACTGGCAAGCAATTCTAGCTGCAGTGTTAAAAGTCATTGAAAGCTGGAAAGTCAGGCAGCCAATTAAATAGAGTTTGTCAGATAATTAAGAAATGACCAGTTGCCAGATTAACACCAATAACTGTGAAGCATCTGAAAGTGCTCTCTAATTTTGATCAATGTTCTTTCTCAAATATCTCATTTAAGCTTTTTTAAATGCACAGAATGTAACTCATAAAACATGCTTTAAAAAAGTTATTTCAATCCTGGAGGATAAAGAACACACTTCAAATGTCGGATACAGTTGAAATAAACTGTTTAAGAGTTGTTGAGGAAATCAAACCATTATGCATTTTTTTATAATAAACAAAATGTTCAGGATGTCCTAGCAAAATATGCTGCAGGAACAAACAATTTGAGAAATTATGTACATACCTGTCAGGTCTGCCATCTTTTTTAGACCTCACTAGATCTCAGTTCACATAAAAAATATATAATTTGTGGATATATAGTTGTGATGAAGAGATACAATAGAAACCAGGTGTGCTACATGATGTACAGCTTTGTACATTGTTCCATTTAAAGGCAGAAACACAATGGAGGACAGGAGGAGGTCTCTCTGTCATAGTTCGCACAGTTGCATAATACCGAATGCAGTAATAATAATGCCTTTTCCCTGCATCCTCCATAAACAGCCCAGGCAGTAGCAATATGCACCCTTCCGAGCTTCTGCTGTCTAAATCTAAAGTCAATCTGAACTTTGATCCATTTTTTTTACACTTCCAAAATCAATCAGTCTTCCTGGAGTTTAATAAACTCCAGTCGCTCTACTGGAAAAAAGAAAAGCAATGGAAAATGAATCCACGGCGAGTCATTTGCAATGCACAACAATATCAATTTCCAGATCTACGGAGACGCAGATTCAAAGTTAATGACCATTGTGACCTCGGAAAGCAAAGCTATAACATTGCAGCCAAATTGTGTTTGAGAGCCGATAGTATATTACTTGTGAAAACAGCTATATGCTTCCAGCCTGTCATCTTTATGTGGCCTTTTATCTCTAGTAAAAGAATGTTTTATTCCATTGTTAAGCTCTGACACCCTTCACACACACACACACACACACACATCCATGCACACGCACACACAAACACACACACACCGTGAAAGGCAATGCATTCAGCTAAAAAGCAAAGTCATTATCCTCCCATGGTGACAGCACTGTTTGAAAATGACATTGGATTTTAATGTGGTGCAAGTCAATTTCAGCGTATGAAAGGACTTGTGGAAAGATAATGCAGGGCCAATTTACACTCAATTGAAATGTGTGTTTCCTTTTGAATCTGCCCCAATTCCATCCTGGCCCAATGAACAGCTCGAGCTGAATGTGGGATGTTGTGCCGAGAGAATATCCATTGCGCTGTTACGAGCCATTTGAAGATTGTGGCATAGACTAACTGGCCTTTCGTGTCTTGGTTACTTCGCAAGGGCGAATCTATAAATGTGATATTCATATTTCACACACATAATCACGCCGCGGCAGTTCAAAGGTTCCACGCTGCACACATCAGTTGTACGTCTTGTCTACCCTGCGATGCTAATGGCATACATTTAATCAAAAGGCAAAAAACCCCAACACATTTCAAATTTGTTTGTAAAATCAGACCGAGGGATGTGTTTACCAATGCAAATTTCAGAGCTTAAGGGTGTTTGCGTAGGTGCGTCTTATAAAAGGCATTCTGAACTGTGCATCTTTTCAGTTAGAAGCATTCAATATTCAAACCTAAATTACAGAAAAGTCAGTTATCGAGACTCTTTGACTTGACTTATATAACAGTGGACCATTTTGTTTCCGAGTTCCGAGTGCAGTGCATTCATGAAAACAAATTTATTCTAGACTTGTATGAGGTAGTTTTCTCAAAAATGAAAAATTGTGGTTCATTTACTCATCCTCAGGCCATCATTATGTGAACAACTGTTTAACATGAAAGTTTTTAAACTGAAACTGTAGTCGTTGATCAGGGTTGCAAGGTTTTTGCAACAAAACTAACCCAATGGTCAGTCAGAACTAGTCCAATCACCAATCAAAACCGGCAAACACTATCAAAACTCAAACTATACTACCACTCAGTTGTAAAATACTGTACATACTTTACATTACTATATGCATTATACATGGTGTCCTCATTGAAAATAATAGCATATTAGTAATTATAAAAATTCTGTTATCATTATTCTGTTTGATCATCCTAGCATATTTTTTTTTTATTCATTCATTCACTTTCTTTCAGCTTAATTCCTTTATTCATCAGGGGTCGCCACAGCGGAATGAACCGCCAACTTATCCCGCATATGTAATACACAGCAGATGCCCTTCCAGCCGCAATAATGCATTCTCGCATTCATACACATACATACGGCCAATACAGTTTATTAAATTCACCTATAGCGCATAACTTTGGACTTTGGAGGAAACCAGAGCACCCAGGGGAAACCCATGTGAACACGGGGAGAACATGCAAACTCCACATAGCCAATTGAGCCAGGACTCGAACCAGCAACCTTCTTGCTGTGGGGCAACAGTGCTCGCCACTGAGCCACCGTGCCGCCCATAGTTTTTATCAATTGTAAAATATAAATTTGGTAAAAAATTTCAAAGCAGCCATTTGAATTTAATGTGATACATAGACCTGTCACAAAAATCAATATATCAATGAACTCAATCAATTTTGGTGACGCAATATATATGTTGTCCATCATGTTTACATAAGAAATTAAATCGTTTTAATATTTTATCTGATTGCGCTGCATTGGATCTCCATTGGATGTCTGAGAGTTTAGGGTTCAACTCTTAGGGTTTCTCTCTCTTTTACAAAGTGGTGAGGAAAAGTTTTTCACATTTTCTAGAAAACTACTGACAGGTTTAGAAGATGGTGTCCAAATGAGTTTGGTTCCAAATCTGTGGTCTACTTCCAAAAAAGCAACGATTCAAGAATATCTTTAAACCCATCTTACTAGATCATTTACATGTCGTATTTGTTCCTTGATTGTGCTTTTGACAATTTTGCTGTTGTATAATCATGATAAAACACAGACATTAATTGTTCTTAAAATGACAATAATAACATGTATCGCATTAATTTCCATGACATTACATCACAAAAACAAAAATGACCAACTCAAGCTCATTCTGAGCTTCTGAGCCGTTTTTGTTTTCGCAAATCCACCAGAGGTCGCTGTGTTAACTTTTTCAGATCTCAAATTTTTCTCACGAGAGCCATCCGCGCCTGCTCTTCTCACGTAAATCCACAAGGTTGCTGACTGACTGACTGACAGACTCACTTACCGATCAACTAACCCACTCTCCTCTTTCCCTAAACCCAACCAATAGTGTTTTTAAAAACACCGACTGACCAGCGAAAACCCACTTCCCTAAACCCAACTGACAATTTTAAAAAGCAATCCAGCAAAAGAAAAGCACTGGCGTGATCTTTACCACGTTTTCAGATCTTACCACATTCTCACCCTGTTATTTACTTGTTTATTTAATTTTTTTGGCTTTTATTATTTTTTTACCTTCTTTTTGGATCCGTTCATCGCCAGACTCAACCGCTTCATTGTAGTCCACTCCTCTCTGTGTCTCAAGTCTGCCCGCATACATGGCAAGCTACTGGACAAACTGATATCAGCGGGAAAACCGTCCATATGGAGGTAATCGGTCAATAAGTAAGAGCAAAAAGGAACATCGTCATACTGCCTCTAGCGTTCGTTTTAAGGACAAAAAGCAGCCATATGTACTTCCGGCTAAATAATTTGTGATTTGCAGAAATGTATATAGGGCTACGTTTTCAGAATGAGTCTATGTTGAAAATGTCTTATCGTGACAGACCTAGCAATAAACAAACTGTTAACCAATGGAAAAATCCTGTGGTGAGTGGTTAAAAGTACCCCAATTCCACAAAACAATCACAGACTTAGTAATTCTTGGTTGATCATATATAAGTGCTACATGCACTGTGACAGTCAAAAGGATAATATAGACAAAACAAAATCCATACCTGTTGCTCCTGACAATACATTAGAATCTTATGAAGCAATTACAAATCAATTGTTAAATACTCAATAGGTAAATACTTTTCAAAACCTAATTTTGAGCCAGTTTTAGGTAGCTTAAACAACTGCTTCAATAATTTTCTCAACTATTGACATGATGTATACATATTACTTTATTAAAATGTTCAATAAAGAAGTGAGTCCAACTGTTTTCTTAGTTTAGTGTACATTTGGAGTAACTGGAGCGCTGAATGAGCTGGCACAAACTGCCATTACAGGACATACTGGTACAGTGGCTCATTTTGAGACTCAATGACTGTTGGGAATGTCCGCAAGTGAGTTTTGATAGAGTGACCTGACTCAAGCCGTGAACAATTTCAGACAGTTCAGTCAATTTGCTGAACTGGTTCGTTCACTGTATCAACTGTTATGAAGCGTTTACCTGAGGCTATGGATTAAGGGTAAACCCACAAAACAAGTGCAAATCAACTGTGGAGTGAAATGCTGTGAAATCACGACCAAATTTGTCATGTTGTGTTTCACATATTATGCTCACTAAATTTTCTGGTGAGGTACATGTAATCTGTGCAGATTCAGTGCAATGTGCATATTAAAATAGATGAACTGCACAGCTGTCACTACTCAACAAAACACAGCTAATGTGTGACATCCTTTTATGTTCATTGTCAACAGTGCATGGAAGAATGCTGTTATTTCTGAATAATGTAAAAACAACATTTGTATTTTGTACACATGCAAGCACACACACACATTTGTACAGCTATCTTTATGGGGACTTTCCATAGACATGATGATTTTTATACTGTACAAACTATATATTTGATCCCCTACCCCAAAACACAACCATCACAGGAAACAATTCGTTCACATTTTCAAACTTTTATTCTGAAATTTAATCATGTAAATTATGAGTAGGCCCAAACAGAATCTGAGTGCACAGAATTCTGCAGATTTCCACAGATTTTAAGCCCATCACTGATTCTGTTTATTTACTTGTGTAAATGTGTGTGCATGTATATTTATTTCGTTTTTAAAATAATTAATTCATAATTTCAGTAATATTATTGACTAATACGAAAAATATTAATATAATTTATTTAGAAAACAGTTTGTAAAGTAATATTTTCTGTCTTTTAGTAGATTTATTATATAGAAGACTTGCTTTGTGTACCAAATAAAGTGGATCTAATTGGATTTGCATTGTAAAGATTAAATACAAGTTAAAAAATGTATTACTTTTTATTTAATTTATTAAGTTTTAAGTTATAATACTCCCAAAATCATTCCACATAAGTCTGCAGATTTTTTAACAAAATTCTTAGCAGAAATAGCAAACAATGTCCGCAGATTCTGTTTGGCTGTAATTATGAGCCATTTTCCTTTTGGGAGACAAAATAATGTCCCTATGAGGTCAAAATTTGTTTTTTGTTTCATTAGCCAGGTTTCCATCCAAAGATGCCAATTAAATTCATGGTCAATTCTGGAATATTGCATAAAACATTTGCAAATAAAGCAATGTTTCCATCCAACGAGTTCAAGAGAACAATAGCATCACTTCCTGATAAACTGGTGCCAACTATCAAAAGAAAAATGGTAGTTGCTGCATTAGAAAAAGGCCTTTTTTGTATATGATAAACTTGCATCTCAGAACACGTAGACTAAATGCAATGTGCACAGTCATGTTATCTTGCTTTTGGAGGTGGGAGGCTACATTAAGAATGGTCAACACTTCTTGTCATATATATTTACGTACTCCCAGAGGCATTTATAGCTGATATTTAGCCGCATCACATTGGTGTCTTATATAGTTTATAGCAGGGATCACCAAACTTGTTCCTGGAGGGCCGGTGTTCTGCAGATTTTACCTCCAACCCTAATCAAACACATTTGAACAAGCTAATCAAGGTCTTACTAGGTATGCTTGAAACATACAGGCAGGTGTGTTGAGGCAAGTTGGAGCTAAACACTGCAGGCACACTGGCCCTACAGGGCTGAGATTGGTGACCCTTGGTTTATTGTATTGTGGTTTTTATGAGGTGGGTTGTTAGCCCAACGTTCAACCCTCAATCTGGAGGACCAGGACATACACACATACACTACAGACAATTTAGCATACCCTATTCACCTACAGCACAAGTCTTTAGACTGTGGGGGAAACCAGAGCACCCGAAGGAAACCCATGTATACACAGAAAGAAAATGCAAACTCCATACAGAAATGCCAACTGACCCAGCTGGGGCTCAAATAGCAATCTTCTTGCTGTTAGGCTACAACGCTACACATTGCACCACCATGTCACCCCTTTTTCTAATATATAACACTTAAGTGTTCAGACCTAATTGTCCACCCAAATATTCCTGTCACTTTCCACCATTTTTGTTATTACATGATCTGTTTTTTTTTATGCGCATTCTGGAGTTTATTACGGTTCCATCATAGTTTATACTCATTTTTTCTTATCGGATAAAAAAGTTTATCCTACTTTTTTTTTTTTGTAAATTCTTAAAATTTATGTGCATCTTGCTGTTTTCATCCAGAGCTTTTTTAATTCAAAATTTCAAAATGCGCTGGAACAGGGGCTTGATGTTTAGCACTGTTCAATTTCGAGTCCTAGCTGGGTCAGTTGTCATTTATGTGTGGAGTTTGCATGTTCTTCCCGTGTAGGCATGGGTTGCTTCTAGGTGCTCCGGTTTCCCCCACAGTCCAAAGAAATGCACTGAACGTGAATTGGATAAACTTAATTGCCCATAGTGTATGAGTGGATGTGTGTACGGTGAGAGTGTGTGGGTGTTCATTCAGCTGTGTCAACAGCCTGATAAATAAGAGACTGAGCCAAAGGAAAATTAATGAATGAATATTCCAAAATGCACCTAAAAATGGGTGGATAGAAACATTTACTGACAAAATAAATGAATTATTAGAAATTTGGTATAAATATGTTGCTTACAAATGTGTTGACATATCACTCCATTATACAGCATTTGGGAAATATCTTTATAAGGACTAAAATTCTATAAGAGGGATAATAATTTTGACTTCATACAGCTCTATATACAGTTATTATTAGCCCCCCCTTTGATATTTTTTCTTTTTAAAATATTTCCCAAATGATGTTGAACAGAGCAAGGACATTTTCACAGTAAGTCTGCAAATAGTTTTTTTTTTTCTTCAAGAGAATCTTTTTTTTTATTTTGGCTAAAATAAAAACAGATTTTATTTTTTTATATGCTTTTTAAGGTCAAAATTATTGAGACACTGCTCGCTGCAAACCACTTGAGCTCCAACTCCTCCTCCTATAAGCTGTTTTAATGCATACACCCACCTCACCCCTAACTCCAACCCCTAGTGACATCACATGTAGAAGAAGTGCAAGGAGGGAGGAGCTGGAGCCCAAGCTCCCCCTTGCTGGAGCTCAGCTCAGCCCAAGTGGCTCTGCAGTGAGCACCACTTGAAATTATTAGCCCCTTTAAACTATATATTTGTTCTGTAGTTTACAGAACAAACCATCATTATACAATAACTTGTCTAATTACCCTAACCTGCCTAGTTAACCTAATTAACCAAGTTAAGTGATTGAATGTCACTTTAAACTGTATAGAAGTGTTTTGAATAATTTCTAGTCAAATGTTATTTACTTTAAGCATGGCAAAGATAAAATAAATCTTTAGAATTGTGTTACTAAAACTATTATGCTTAGAAATTTGTTGAAAAATTCTTTGTCAAAATGAAATTAGAGGGGCGGGTAAAAGGGCGTTAATAATTCTGACTTCAACTGTATACATTTTTATTTTATTTATTTTTTTCTGTGACTCTTAATTTGCATTTTATGAATCACCATGCTTCCAGCATATGCTCTTCTTTAATTCTCTATTGAGGAAGGAAAACACATCTACATCTTCAATGGCCTGGGGGTGAGTTAATTACCAACAAATTTACATATCTGGATCAACTACCTCTTTAAAAATATTTGTGCTTCAGATAGAGAAGAACCTTCTACCCCAGGGGCTCATGTTTAGTTCTCATGCATGTGGAGCAGAATTTAGATCTTTTCCTTTCGTCTTTTCATACTTCTGATCAACAGCAGAGACCCCGTCGCAGACCAGGTTAAAGCTCTTTGATATGAGCGCCGAGCTCATGTGGGCTCAACCAAGAGACCACCCACACCACAATGAGCCACATACTCCTGGACGAGGTAGAAGATTACAAATGACATACACTCTTGAAACTTTTGTATCACTTTTGATCATGCTAGGGAATCAATGCACGGCGTAGGGCTCGACAGCCTCTTCCTTCTAATCAAGAGAAGAGAGAGTCAGTCCTCCACCCAGTTCTCTTCCCAGTCCTCTCTTTCTTTCCAGCATGCCCTTGTTCAATCCCCAATCCTCTTTTGCTTTCCTTTTTAATGTCCCCCATCTGCTTCTCGCCGTAATGCTTCATGTCGGACCCTTTCTTCGGGCCTCGTCCTTTCTGAAATGCATGTCCCCATTGTTAGGACCATTTCCCTCATTATTAGCATCTCCATTATCTCTGTCCTCTGCTTTCTGGCTCTCAGTGTCCCCCAATGATGTTGTGTGTTGAGCCAATGGGAGACAGGGTAATTAATAATTACACAATAGACAAAACTGCATTGGGAATGGAAAGTTATAATGAATCCCACCATTCCGTTCACCTAGAGACCTTCACATCTTCATCTACAGATCCAGTGTGAGGGGGAAGGGCACACTGGCTGTTGGATAGAGGTTGTGGGATGGTATCAAAGCTCAGGACGGGTGGTTTCTAAGAATGACAATTTTGAATCTAAATCCCAAAAAGGATCATTCAATCATGAATTAAACGTGTTATGATTTACTCGGTTGTAGGTCGTGACAACCCCATGTGATTTTCATTCATGTGAAACACCAAATGGGAAATTTGGCCTCTCTTTTGCACTAAATATGAAAGTGAATGTTAATGTTACCTTTCAAAAATCAGTATATTAAAAATAAGCAATTTTAGAGGTTTGGATGCAAAGCAATAATCTGGATTTATTATTATTATTATTATTATTATTATTATTATTATTATTATTATTATTATTAAATCAGCTTTTCCCCCAATGGTGATGTCAAAACTAAAAGGTGAAGTATGTAAGTTTGACACCCAGTGGTTGAACTAGGTATTCCACCCCTAATTCAAAACACATGCAAGAGCAGTGTTCCCAGATTGACGACAGAAACCAAAGCTGATTTAAATCGTGTTCTAAATAGAAGCAGCGGGACACGATAGAAGTAATATTTTCCATATTAAATGTAGTTTTTAACCAACATTTGAAATCTATATTTTAGAAATGGTTTATATTTCTTGCAGCTGAACAACAGAAACCTGACAATGATCACTTTATGCACACCTCATGTGCTTTATTCAGTGTCAAATTTTAATAATGTGAGTTTGCATGCCATTTTACAGGACATGTATTGCCATACTACTGAAAACAGCAGCAGATATTGAAAATACAATAAACTGTTGAAATTGAACTTTAAACTAAATGCATATGAGTGATTCAGCATCTACATTTAATAATGTTAAAGAGGTTTAAAATGTATTAGTTAGATTACAAACTTTATCATTTCATTGGAGTGCAGTGAGTGCATGTACTGTGCTTCTGAATGGCTGTATTTAAATTTCTGTGGTGTTTTGTCTGGTGCAAACAGCCAAATTACTTATCACTGCAAATCTCATCATGTAATGTGTTGTTAGGACATGGGGTTACAATGTAACCTGCTCACCTAATGTTTAAATTTGTGATATTTATGTTGTTTGCTAATTGATAACAACCTCATTTGGAACTCTGAATCTGCGTCTCATTCCAGAGGATCTTACAGTCTCTTACACCGGAGGTCGTATTTTTGGTTGCAGACACATGTTTTGAGAGCCTTTTCAACGGAAAGAATGAAACTCATAGTCAATCTGGGGTGTTGAAATATAATTGGCAAAACTAGCATTGGGTGTGTTAAAAGAACTAAAACAAAGAAAGCGTTCAGGCATGTAGCACACATTTTCAATGCAGATTATTTGACTTCGGCATTGTTTTTCAGATGAACAAGAATGTCCACTTACCATGTTTTTTTTTTTTTAAATATCTCCAAACCTATATTGGTATTTGTGTCCTTTAGAAGAGTCAACAATGTACATACAGCACCTTTAAGGCATAGTTCAGCCAAAATATTAAAGAAATACTCCATTGGATCCAAACCTGTTTGAGTTTATTTCTTTTGACAAAGAGATTTAAAGATATACTTTAAGGAATGCTGAAAACTGGTACCCATTAACTTATTAACTTGTGTATTGATGTCAACATATCTATATATTGATAAAAATATCGTTATCATACAAAAAGAAACTCATTGAATGTTTGAACTACTTGAGTATATGTAAACAGTGTGTACAGAAGAGTAAACATAGTGTACATTTTTAGATTGACCATCATTAAAATTAATAAATAAATAAGCAAAATGTAGGTGGAATTCAGGTGGAATGTTATTTTCCTCTCATATTTGAGGTTTCTATTACTCTACCATTTGTTCATTGTGTGCATGAGACATATTTTATCATTTCTTGCATTTCCATTGTCACACATATTAATAGCAGACTAGTTTTGCAAAACACTTTTCAACTAAACTTGCCTAACATTTGATGCTGTCTGGAGACCAGAAAACAAAAAGTGTTTCAAAGTGCACATTTCTGAAAATTAATATTGGTATTGTCTCGATTTAAACAACAAAATGTAATACTGTGGAAACAGACAGAAAGAAGTTTATATTATCAAGACAACAGAACTTGTCATAAATCGGTCATAAACATGATTGTTATGAAGCCATTATGATTTTTGTCTTGAATATGTTTATAATCACTTCTTTTAGTAGAACAATTCTCAGTAAAAGTGTTAATACTCAAATTATTTTATAACATCCACAATATTATTTAAAGACATTTTAATGGCAGATCCAATTTAATCCACTGTAGATAATAATAATTAATATTATTAACAAAAATTATTAATAATAACAACTTTTTTGTTACTTTAACTTAAGTTAATAAGCTAATCGGGTTTCAACAACAGCAGCTATACATAGATCAACAAAAAATAGTCAGTTTGATTTAAGTTGAGATGACTAGAAAAGTTCAATTGATTCAACTAAAAAATTAAAGCAGGAATAATTATTTTTGCAGTGTGTTACGTTATAGAACGTATTAATTATTTGTTTGCTAATTTTATATATATAAATATTATATATATACAGATTTATGTTTTGTTTATGCATTTGGAGCTGATGTTGTGTTGTGCGCTGTGGAGCATGCGCAGCTTTCTCTCTCTCTCTCCCCCTCCCTCTAGAGCTGCGCTTGATTGCGGTCCAGCCGTGTTGCGTGTGGGAGCGTATATAAGCTGGAGGAGAGGAACAATGGGGAGATCTTTCTGCTCGGTGCAGGTCGCAAATCTCCGTCGTCGTCGCTGCTGTTGTTCTGAGCGTCTCCTATCTCCTGCCCCAAATTGTTGGTTGACTTGGTGTGAATAGATTGATTTCTGTTACTAATTATTTTCTTAAACGACTTTCTGTGAAATGTGAATCTATTGGCTTTTCTGATTAAATACCTATTTATATATATTAGTTTTGGAGAAACAGAAGCGGTAGGTTGGGAATCGCCATTTACTTTAAAACGTTTTCTCCTGGTTTGTGGTAGCAAGGGAGAAAGGGAAGTTTGTTGTAATTTTATTTGGGGTACTTTTATTTGAGCAGGTAAGTTAGATTTATTTCCCCGCAAGTTAGATGTCTTTTTGTTTATTATTTTGGCCTGGATTCCCTTCCGAAGAGATGCTTCTATCTTTGTTTTCTAAGTAAATAAATATTGTTACTACTTGATCAGCGTTGTGATTATTGTGAGTTGGGACAGGAGAAGGGGAAAACCCTAAATTGAGTATTTGAGTTTCTCTTTATTTATTTTTTTCACACTTGTTACTGTTCCCACCAACCCTAGACTGGTCGGGACGTAACAATTGGGGGCTCGTCCGCTCGTTAATACGATATAGTTTATTCTTTCAAATTTGCTTGGCTGTTTTTGAACTTTTTGGTAGGGGAGGAGTTTAAGTTAACTTAAAATGGATTTTGATCTAATTAAGTTTTCTCTCTTGCCTACGCTAGAGGAATTTGATAGGTGTAGAAAAAAAGATTTAATTCTAATAGCGGAGTTTTTCAACTTAACAGTGTCAAAAGAACAAAAAAAGCAGGTTATAAAAGATGAGTTGTACGTCAAGTTGGTGGAGGCCGGCGTTTTGCCTAGTCGCGCTGTAGAGGGGTCCGAGCAAGAGCAGGATTTAGCATCTGATGGCGAGGCGACATCTGGTTCAGAGTCAGGGAGTATAACGGTTCAGAAGATCGATCCGATGGTCACTATTCGTTTAAAAGAATTAGAATTAGAATTAAAAAAGCAAGAAAATGAGACTCAACTCCTGCGAATAAAAGAACTTGAAATAACCGCTGACCGTGATATCAAATTAAGAAAACTTGAGCTGGAAGCGCAAAAGATTCAGAGTACTAAACCAACACCATTACCACGCAGCAGCCGCCCTCCTTCCAGTAGCTCTGAGGCTGGGCAGCAACCCGACTTCGACGTTGGTAAGTACATCAAACTTGTACCTCCATTTCGTGAAACCGAAGTAGATTCGTACTTTGTGGCTTTTGAACGAGTAGCGGCTAAATTAAAATGGCCCAAGGAAATGTGGGCATTGTTGTTACAGTGCAATCTTATTGGTAAAGCCCAGGAGATTTGTGCGGCTTTACCAATCGAAGATTCGCTGGATTATGATAAAGTGAAATTGGCTGTTTTACGAGCTTATGAATTGGTACCAGAGGCGTATCGACAGAAATTCAGGGCTTGTTCAAAGACAGCCAAGCAAACGTTTGTGGAGTTTGCGCGTGAAAAGAGAGCGTTATTCGAGAAATGGTGCGTCTCTAACAAAACCGTAACACTCGAGGATTTGCAGGAACTGATACTGGTTGAAGAATTTAAAAACTGCTTACCAGATAATGTTGTAGTGTACCTGAACGAGCAGAAGGTCTCTAAATTGTCCGAAGCTGCAATTTTAGCAGATGAATTCGTGCTCACGCACAAAACGGTTTTTCCTGCCGTGCGCCCTCCAAGAATCGTTCAATCAGATGTGAGGGAAAAAGGAAATTATTCTTTCCGACCGGCGGCTGAAATTAATACTCCGAAACCGTCTGATAAAAAAAGGGTTTGCTTTTACTGCCTGGATCCTACCCATTTGATCTCAAATTGTAAAGCGTGGAAGCAAAAAGCTAGTAATAAACCCAAGGGGGTGGCGTTCACTTCTCTTACCTCTAGTTCGGTACAGTCAACTCCGCGATCTGATCCCACTGTGTTTAAATCATTTTTACAAACCGGTACTGTGGCACTGCCTAATAGCCATGATATTAAATCAGTGGTAATGTTAAGAGATACTGGCAGCGCTCAGTCGTTAATACGGGAAAATACCTTACCCTTTTCGTCTAAATCTTATACGGGTACTAATGTTCTCATTCGAGGAATCGAGATGGGCTGTACATCTGTCCCACTGCACAATATTCATTTACAATCTGACCTTATTACTGGTCCTGTGAGTATTGGTGTCTATTCACAACTACCAGTGGAAGGCGTAGACGTAATTTTGGGTAATGATTTGGCTGGAACAAAAGTATTTCCCTTTCCAATTGTGTCGGCAGAGCCAAATAATAGCAGTTCAGATGATGCGCTCGCGCTGTCGCACTTCAACTCTCTTTTTCCGTCTTGCGCCGTGACCCGTGCACAGAGAAAAAAATTTGAAGACGTACTTGATTTGTCTGAGTCGTTTTTATCTTTATCGCCAGAAAGCACTGAACATAAATTGTTGATTCAGCCGGAACCAGTGCAAGCTGATGCAGGCGTTAACGAAGGCGATGCTCCCTTAAAAGTAGGTAGGGAACAATTAATCGCTTTGCAGAAGTCTGATGTAACGTTGAATAAATGCGTCAGTGCTGCTGCAGACAGAACGAAAATATCAGACGCGCCAGTTGGTTATTTTTGGGATGATGGTGTACTGATGCGCTGGTGGCAGCCCTCTGATAGAGAGCGGGACGGAGCTTATCAGATCGTTCTTCCTGTCGGCTACCGAACTCAAATAATGAAATTAGCCCACGATCACATCTGCTCTGGACACCTTGGTGTTACAAAAACGTATGATCGCATTGCTCGGCATTTCTTTTGGCCGAATATGAAGTCATCCGTGTCTGCATTCGTTCGGTCTTGTCACATCTGTCAACTAGTGGGTGAACCCAACCAGACAGTTCCGCTAGCCCCTCTCCAACCCATTCCTGCGGTAGGAGAGCCTTTCGAGAGACTGATCCTTGACGTTGTTGGTCCTTTACCTCGAGCGAAGTCTGGTCACCAGTACATTCTTACCATAATGTGTACAGCCACACGCTACCCAGAAGCCGTGCCACTGCGCTCAATAACATCCAAATCGGTGATTCGAGAGCTGGTTAAATTTTGTTCAATGTTCGGGTTACCGAAAATAATTCAAACAGACAGAGGAACAAACTTTACATCGCATTTATTTAAGCAGTTGGTAAAAGAGTTGCAGGTGGAGCACGAACTGTCAAGCGCATATCACCCCGAGTCGCAAGGTGCGCTCGAGCGGTTTCATCAGACGCTCAAGACAATGCTGCGCGCGTATTGCGTCGAAACGAGCAAAGATTGGGTAGATGGATTACCTCTGTTAATGTTGGCCATCAGGAGTACTGTACAAGAGTCGTTAGGATTTAGCCCTGCTGACCTTGTATTTGGGCATGTGCCTAGAACACCAATAAAGTTGATTAGTGAGCAATTCCTTTCTAAAAGTCCCTCTCATGTGCCAATCCTGGATTATGTGAGTACATTTCGTGAGCATCTCCATAAGGTTTGGGAGGTTGCTAGAAAACATCTATCTGCTACGCAAGCTAAAATGAAGTCCAGATACGACAAGAAAAGTGTTGCTCGTAGTTTTCAGCCAGGCGACTCTGTCCTTGTATTGTTGCCCGTGCCTAGTTCTCCAATGCATGCCCGCTTTTCTGGTCCTTACGTCATTGAAAAGAAATTGAGTGATACCAACTATGCTGTACTGACTCCCGATCGGCGGCGCAAAAGCCGAGTCTGCCACATTAACATGCTAAAAGCATATGTGGATAGAGATCGTTTTGATGCGCACCCTGCCACTAAAGTGCCTGTAGTAAAGATTGCTTTAGCTACAGATTATGTTCCCCAAACAGATGGTCTAAGTGACAAAAACATGCAAACGGGTGTAACACTTACCAATTCAACTGTTCTGACCACTTTAGAGAAAAATCTCTCGTACCTGAATGATGACCACCGCAGTGATGTTATCAGACTGATTAAAATGTATCCCACTCTGTTTAACGATGTACCATCTCAGACCAACGTGCTAACCCATGACATCGATGTTGGTCAAAGCATGCCCATAAAGCAGCATGCTTACAGAGTAAACCCGAACAAGCGTCAAGTGATGAGGGAGGAGGTTAATTATTTAGTGCGTAATGGTTTTGCCGTCGCCAGTCAGAGTCCGTGGAGTTCGCCCTGCATCTTGGTGCCCAAATCTGACGGCTCGCTACGGTTTTGCACCGATTACCGTAAGGTGAATAATGTAACCAAAGGCGATTCCTTCCCTCTTCCACGCTTGGAAGATTGTGTTGATCGAGTCGGCTCCTCACGTTTCGTAACCAAGCTTGACCTCCTGAAAGGTTACTGGCAAATTAAATTGACGGAGCGCGCATCTGAGATCTCCGCGTTTGTCACTCCGGACACATTCATGCAGTATACCGTAATGGCTTTCGGGATGCGCAACGCACCTGCCACATTCCAGCGGTTGATGCAGAAAGTTTTATCGGGTGTACAGAATTGTGAAGTCTATCTCGATGACGTAGTGGTTTATTCCATGACCTGGGAAGAACATATGGTCACACTTAATTCAGTTCTAGAGCGCTTGGCAAAAGCTTCATTGACACTAAATCTCAGCAAATGTGAATTCGCCAAAGCTGTTGTTACGTACCTTGGGAAAGTAGTTGGCCAAGGCCAAGTTAAACCTGTGAACGCTAAAGTGGAAAGTATTGTTGAATTTCCAGCACCCTCTAATAAGCGAGAGTTGAGACGCTTTTTGGGGATGACCGGATATTACCGGGGATTCTGTAAGAATTTTGCCACAGTGGTTGCGCCGCTTACTGATCTCCTGAGTACCGAACGAAAATTTGTGTGGGATGATAAATGTGAGTCCGCATTTTGCTCAGCAAAAGATTTGCTTTGTAATGCCCCAGTCTTATCAGCGCCAAATTTCACACTGCCTTTCTCTCTTCAAGTGGATGCGAGCGCTCGTGGCGCGGGTGCAGTATTAATGCAAGCTGATGACGCTGGCATTGAACACCCTGTCAGTTATTTTTCAAAGAAATTTACAAGGTGTCAGCAAAACTATAGCGTCATCGAAAAGGAAGCATTAGCCTTACTTCTAGCTCTCCAACATTTTGAAGTGTACCTAAGCTCTGGGAATACGATCGTGGTGTACACCGACCACAACCCTTTGACATTTCTCGCCCGTATGTCAAACTCAAACCAGCGCTTGATGAGATGGGCGCTTATTGTTCAAGAATTTGATTTGGACATTCGTTATAAGAAGGGTGCGGAAAATGTCATCGCTGATGCATTGTCTCGAATTTATATTGTTGACTGAATGAATTCAAATTTTCAAAATTGTTTGAGTATTTGAATTAATGTTGTAACTTTGTTTTTTTTTTACAAAAGCAATTTTTTATTACAAAAGTGAATTTTGTAACTAATGGTAGGGGTGTTACGTTATAGAACGTATTAATTATTTGTTTGCTAATTTTATATATATAAATATTATATATATACAGATTTGTGTTTTGTTTATGCATTTGGAGCTGATGTTGTGTTGTGCGCTGTGGAGCATGCGCAGCTTTCTCTCTCTCTCTCCCCCTCCCTCTAGAGCTGCGCTTGATTGCGGTCCAGCCGTGTTGCGTGTGGGAGCGTATATAAGCTGGAGGAGAGGAACAATGGGGAGATCTTTCTGCTCGGTGCAGGTCGCAAATCTCCGTCGTCGTCGCTGCTGTTGTTCTGAGCGTCTCCTATCTCCTGCCCCAAATTGTTGGTTGACTTGGTGTGAATAGATTGATTTCTGTTACTAATTATTTTCTTAAACGACTTTCTGTGAAATGTGAATCTATTGGCTTTTCTGATTAAATACCTATTTATATATATTAGTTTTGGAGAAACAGAAGCGGTAGGTTGGGAATCGCCATTTACTTTAAAACGTTTTCTCCTGGTTTGTGGTAGCAAGGGAGAAAGGGAAGTTTGTTGTAATTTTATTTGGGGTACTTTTATTTGAGCAGGTAAGTTAGATTTATTTCCCCGCAAGTTAGATGTCTTTTTGTTTATTATTTTGGCCTGGATTCCCTTCCGAAGAGATGCTTCTATCTTTGTTTTCTAAGTAAATAAATATTGTTACTACTTGATCAGCGTTGTGATTATTGTGAGTTGGGACAGGAGAAGGGGAAAACCCTAAATTGAGTATTTGAGTTTCTCTTTATTTATTTTTTTTACACTTGTTACTGTTCCCACCAACCCTAGACTGGTCGGGACGTAACAAGTGTGTAATGGTTACGATCATGTTTATGACAGATTTATGACAAGTTGTCTTGATAATATCAAGTTGTCATGACAAATACCTCACAAACTATTTTATCTTTGCATTTAGAAATAGGGCGCAGTAGGTGGTGCTATCTCCTAACAGCAAGGTCACTGGTTCGAGCCTCTGCTGGGTCAGTTGGCATTATTGAGTGGAGTTTGCATGTTCTCCTCATGTTGGCTTGGGTTTCCCCCACAAGTCCAAAGACATGCGCTATAGGAGAATTTGGTAAGCTAAAGTGTCTGTATGTGTGAATGAGTGTGTATGGATGTTTCCCAGGGGTGGGTTGCAGCAGAAAGAGCATCCACTGCGTAAAACATATGCTTGATAAGTTGGCGGTTCATTCCGCTGTGGCGACCCCAGATTAATAAAGGGACTAAGTCGAAAAGAAAATGAATGATTAAATTTAAAAACGCATAAGATAGCGATTGACACTTGTCATATAAGCATGCATAAAATCTCCTTCATATTCATGTCATGTCACGATTATAAAAGTGCAGTCCTCTGAATTCCCCCTTCAAGTAAAGTGCTCCAGAGATCTGTTACATTAATGCAGGCTAATGCAGAGACGCAGGAGAAACAAGTCATGAATTATACAAAAGCGTCTTCATCATTACTGTCGTCGATTCCACCAGCCGTTCTAATGTCGGTGAGCAATGATGACACCAGCCCCCATTTGTACCTCATTTTTAAACAGTCACTTAACAGGGCAGCTAACATTCAAGGAGCATCATGTCCATGGAAACTTGCTCTGGGTGTGTGTACGTGTGTGTGTGTGTGTGTGTGTGTGTGTGTGTGTGTGTGTGTGTGTGTGTGTGTGTGTGTGTGTGTGTGTGTGTGTGTGTGTGTGTGTGTGTGTGTGTGTGTGTGTGGTCGTTGGCTGCCAGCTCGGTTAAGTGCCCAGCGGTGGCGTGGATGAGTGGTCAGGTGTGAAATTACAAACTCTGCCCAGAATCCCATCAGCTGTTAATGCACACCCACATAGAGCAAGCTGAACTACGCCGCTCCACTCGCAGCTAAACCAATAGAACGAATCAAACACCAAAATACCAAAAAGCACTTGGTTCTGAGACTTGTACAGCAAAACCACAACAAACGCAGATGCAGGACGAAAGTAGATAAAGCTGATGTTGGATTGCATTTGAAACGGGTTTGTCATAAAGAGATGATGTTATTAGGAGAATGAACACACATCGGTTTTTGTACAGTGTATGTGACATGGTGTAGGCGAGAAAAGACTTATTTGCAGCTGCATTTCCTGCCTTCATATTGTGTCAGAGCCAGCATTTCGAAATAAGCAGACATGAATATGACTGCATTTTAATTAAGAGAAGGAAACTCTGGATTTGAGAAGTAATTTTTTTGAAGCGAACAAACATTTGAAAGGAATCTTTTTTTTGCAGAAACGTATATGTATAGCGACATGTATATATGTAGAAACATGTATAGCGATTTTAAATATTAAGTGATGACTGTAGAGTTTAGAAAAATGTGTGATGACATTTGCCAGAATCATTTGAACAAGGATTTTTCAAAGGTTTTAAATAGAATTAATCTACAAATGAGGTAAAATGTACAAATAATATATTGTTTGTGAAACAAAAAATATTCATTTACTTTACAATAATAATTTTTAAATAATAATTAATTTGTTAAAATAAAATAAATAAATGAATACTTAAAATAATCATTGATTTATTCATTCATGAAAAAGAAAGAAAGAAAGAAAGAAAGAAAGAAAGAAAGAAAGAAAGAAAGAAAGAAAGAAAGACAGAAATACATTCAACCAATTCAAATAAAAGCCAAGCATCAAATATGGGAATGAAAAAGTCAAAACTGCATCATTATTAAGATTTTTAAATATAAAAGAAGACACATACCAGACTAAGGAAGACAACAGAGACAACACAAATTGTACGTTCAACATCTAAAACACACAATGTTTAATCAACATAGCAGAAAACACCTCCATGTAAAAAAAAAAACACCTCTGAAGACACAATTTGATAGATTTTGTTTTTGATTTTGATAGATAGAACTCTGAGTACCGAAGTAGATAAAAATAAAACTCCACCTCCACACACCTTTTTACCACAGATTTCTGCTTATGTTGTCATCCTCGCTTTAACTTTATTCTGTTCTATAAACAGCACCTCTTAACTCCTAACAGCAAAGGAAAGACCCCAGAGACGGCAAAACATGGAGGTGAAAAAATCTGAAAGATACGAAACAGGAAAAAGACTGAGCCTGAGAGTCTTAAAAAAAAACAAAAAAAACACTTCCTTCGCCCTGTGTTGTTGCGACACACAGCAAGTTTGCAGACACGTGTCAGAAAAATCATGCATCCAGAAGAAATAATGACATCACAGATATGAAAAGAGCATCAGGGGCGTTAGCAATAATAGATCACCTCGACGCTGACAGCATTCGAGTTTAAACAGGGTTGCAGGGCACCAGAAACCAGCCCTTTCTTTCTGGCTAGCAGTCATATTTGACTCAGATCCGAGGTTTGCACACTGAGCAAACACACACACATACACACACGCATACAGTACACAAAGTGGCATGACAATGAGCGAGGCTGGTCTGTTGTCACTCCATTTAGCAGGCAGATTCTCCATGCTGCTTTCTTGTCATGCTTTCCCAATGTTGTCACACAACGGTTACTGTACACTGCGCTGCTAACCATATGTAACTAAGACGTGTCAAATCGGACCCCCGTGACTGTAACTCAAACCCACGCCCACTCAGATGAGCCACGGCTATGGAAAGAACATGCTTGTGTGTGTGTGTGCGCTGGATTTTGGCATTACTTGTCTTTTTCTCTGACTCCTTCTGTGGTTGGTTTTCATTCGGAGACCACTTTCACTTGACAGCCCTATAAACAGGCTCCCACCCACAACTAAACAGCCACCCGCTCACCGCCACGCGCGCACATTTCCACATTTCCTTTATATCCTCTTTCCATACCTCATTCATTTTTTTCGCCACCCAAACATACCCTCTCATTTCATCGTTTCCAAATAGGCACGCTGAATGGCTCTTTATCTCTTTTGTCATCTTACAAAAAAGTGGTGCTACGCTTCCTACAAAGTCTATCATGACTTCTTCATCACAGCCTCTTTTTGAGGCTGCTTCTGGAAAACTGAATTTTCGAATGGCTTTAAATCGTTCTATGCTTTCTTTGTGGAGCCTCTATTGCCATTGTCGCTTTTAATTCTGCCTCTCTCTCATTTGAGTGCAATTATGCTCTTTTTTACTTACAGAAAATGCTGTACAACTGTATGTGATTGTGGCATTGGATGGTAGTGCTTATTGTGTGCACTATATTTACTGTGTGATACACAACATGAAATAATACAGCTCCCAACTGTTGGGTTAAAATGTAAAAATGTTTTTAAAGGGTCACGAAACACCAAAACACATACTTTGAGCTGTTGACAGTCATATGTGTCCCACGCTGTTAAAAACACTATTAGGTAACATATATTTCACTAAAAAGTGAAAATGGTTGTTTTTGCGTTATTCGAGCAAATTCGTACTTCCGGTTTCTGGACGTCTGTACATGGGAGTACCGTATTACGTCTGCGAGTGTGCTGCATTAATGCATGAGTAAGGCTTGGTTCAAACCAATCAGCACGCTCTATTGTGCAACTTCATTAATATTCATTAATGTTACAGTGTAGACGACAGATACGCCACGTTGTGTTGGCAAAACAAGCGTACAGTGTTGCTTTTATAATTTGCTGCAGTGAAGGTTTTGTTTTCATTTTCTCTCTATGCAAGCACAACTGGACTCACATGTGGATTACAGTGCACACGACGCGCGACAACAATAACTTGCGTTTCTAAGGAACATTGTTTACCCGAGATCCGGATTCGCTGCTCGTCTCCTCTTAAAAAAAACGCGGTTCTAGTTGCTGGTGATTGTCCTGTCTCTACAGATTTCGTTAGTGAGCGACCAGTGGCCTTTGTTTATTCAGTTTGTTCGTATCGAACTAACTATTACACCGAGTGTTAACATGTTAGCACCACAACCAAACTATTATCGTTGTGTAGGATTTTCTCCGCATCTTGTGACCGGAATACCTGACGCTACCTGACGAGTGCATCTAAGTTTCTGGGTAATGCGGAGAGTTTTTTTTCTTCTTTTATTCGCCATGTGGTATCAAACATTGCATGAAAAATACACGTTTAGAGCAGTTCCTCAAATCAAATATCTCGTTTGTCACAAGGGGCATGAATGAAATTACGGAATGAAAGAGTCAATTTATTAAAGTCCACCATTTAATACTTTGGCAAATAATTTGATTACAGATGTCCATGTAAACACAGTCACTTTCTCCCCTTTGTGTGTGTGTGTGTGTGTGTGTGTGTGTGTGTGTGTGTGTGTGTGTGTGTGTGTGTGTGTGTGTGTGTTTTGACTCTGAAACTCAGCGCATGCCCAAATCGACACTCCCATATCATCCCTCTTTTGCTTCTCCGACACTCCCCCCAAAACAGAGCTGGACACGCCCACTTGTCAGACTTTTTCCAAAGTAGAGGTGTAAAAACACCCTGCTAAGGGGGTTTCATATCCCTTTAAAGGAGTCGGATGATGCTGCCTCCTGTTGACTTGCAAGTTAAAAACAGGTAACTGTTTTAACACCAGAAAAAAAAAAAAAAAAAACATCTTGAAATTAAGTCCTTTTACCAACAGTTGAATTTTCAACATCAAAAGTCATCAGAGCAGAGATCAGCAGAGATTTATTCACAGTAGAGGTGCCGATGAATCTTAAAAAAATCTCATTGAGTTTGAGACTTTAGTCTTTGAAACTTTACATACTAAATTGAATTCATTTATTTTCTTTTTCGGCCCTTAATTAAAATGGGGTCGCCTAAGTGGAATGAACTGCCAACTTATCCAGCATATGTTTTACGCATTGGATGCCCTTCCAGCTGCAGCCAATCACTGGGAAACAACCATATGCTCTCATTCACACACAAACACCACAGATAATTTTAGGAAACCCACGCCAACACAGAGAGAAAATGCAAACTCCACATAGAAATGCCAACTGACCCAGCCAAGGCTTGAACCAGCCACCTTCTTGCTTTGAGGCTATAGCGTTACCCACTGCGCCACTGTACTGGCCACTAAATTAAATTGTTACAATAAATAAATTAATTAATTAATTAATTAATGCAAAATTAAACAAACAAAGAAACAAATAAATTCAACCATTTTTAATAAAAGCCAAGCATCAAATGTGGAAACATAAACACATAAAAAATTGCATCATTATGATTTCCGAATATTAACAACAGATACATACCAGATGTATTTATTTATTTTTTTGTTTGTGCTTGTTTATTTGTTATTCCCAGATATGGGTTGCGGCTGGAAGGGCATCTGCTGTGTAAAACTGTGCTGGATAAGTTGGCGGTTCATTCCGCTGTGGCGACCACCAGATTATGTTGTGATAGTTAATATTTCTGCGATACATATTGCAATATGGGCGAGGCAGTGGCGCAGTAGGTAGTGCTGTCGCCTCACAGCAAGAAGGTCGCTGGGCTACAGGTTCGAACCTCGGCTCAGTTGGCGTTTCTGTGTGGAGTTTGCATGTTTTCTCTGCGTTCGCGTGGGTACATGGTACATGGTACATGGTACAGGTAAATTGGCTAGGCTAATTTGTCCATAGTGTATGAGTGTGTATGGTTGTTTCCCAAAGATGGGTTGTGTCTGGTAGGGCATCCGCTGAGTAAAAACGTGCTGGATAAGTTGGTGGTTCATCACGCTGTGGTGACCCCGGATTAATAAATGGACCAAAAGAAAATGAATGAATGAATGAATGAATGAATAAATAAATAAATAAGTTTCAAATAATGAAATGAAAATTATGATGTTCAAATATGAACAACAGATATATACCAGACTATGGAAGATACCTAACTGCTGGTTAACTTTTTATTATTCTTATTGTTAACAAGTATTAAATTGTTAACCAAACAGTTGGTTTTGTTCATGTTTGACTTGAATCATTGTTGAGAACTTGATGATAATCTATAAATGCACAACACATCAAACCCTGAAGAGATGAGACCTTTTGAGTATCTCTTTATCTTTAGTTATACCCCCATGTCTCTCTTTTTCATAAAAACTATCATGTTGTATGATTGGATTTGATGTTATCAGGTAGTGGTACATATTTTATGTACTTCAAATACGATACACACCATGAAAATTGTATTAATGAACTTTTTTAGAAGTATTTGCCCCAACACTTTGTACTATGTTTTTCTCAGTATATTCATTTATATTTGACTTTTAAATGTTATTGCAAAAGTGCCTAACAAGTCAAGCTATGCGATTTAAAATTCCATACAATCATCATGGATCCAAACCATGACCCTTACCCTTGTCTGTTCACAATTTCATGATTCTGAATTAACTGAATGAATAAATGCTTGATCTTGACATTTAATATGAAACATTAAATAGAAAAGTGTCTGCAAAGATGCAAGGTGATTAATGTTTTGCTAAAACACACGAATCAAAGGACCGACAGCACATTTTGGAAATTAAATTTGCGAAAGTAATTTTACAAACCCGGAAGTCACATTAAACACAGCTAAAGTTTCCTCCTTAATTTATCAAATATATTTCAGTGAAAATATGAGGGATGAATTAGGGGTGAAATAATATCCCATTAACATAAGTCATATCCGAAACAAAACTATATACTCATTCTGAAATATACTTGTTAAAAATCATTTCGAATATTATATCTTAAATTAATAAACATTTATTGCTAACAAATTATTTTAACCTTGTGTTTTAAAGGACAGTGCCAAAATATAAGAAAAAAAAGTTTAAACAATTAAAAACTAGACTTTGCATTTCAGGGCTGCAATAAGTAGAAGGGCTAAGTATAATCTGTTAATTTGTCATCAAAAGATAAATATATGCCTCATGAGTAAAATGCATGATAGTCAATGGAATATTTATTTGCTTTTGTTTTTTGTTTTTGTTGATATAGAATTTTTTTAACAAAACAAAAAACAAGCAGAAAATTAAAACAACTGTAATTATAATTAACTGTAACAACTCATAATTCGCTCATAATTAAAACTCACAATGAGATAAGTTACATAAATACTTATACTTTGAAGACAAATGTTATCACAAATCGTGTAATCCACCCTCTTATGCCACATACACAACTTTACATGTATTTATTTAAAAAGTCTTGAATGCATGTTGAAATTAAAACAGTAAGATTTAATTCTCTCTCAGTTTCCTGTCTTCAGCATTCATCTAGTTCATCATTTGTAACGTTCACTCAAATATCTGAAGCTCTAAAGACCAAGCACAGCTGCCAAATGCGGCTCTGATCAAGATCCACTCATTTAAAACTCTTTCATATATATATAACCTACAATCCACTAATAAGCATGTAAATAATTACAGTCCTGCGGAAATCAATTATCTCTGCATGAGATAGCAATTAGAGTACAAGTTCTCTCACTTTGTCAGAAGGTATGTCATAATATAATTGACATTATATTGCCTCAATGTGGAAAATCTTGTCCAATAACTGATAATAATTCGTATTTGCAAGCTGATAACCTATATATAAATTAGAGATGTCGCAATACTCGTTCAGTACAACCTTCACAGTTCAATAGGCATATGGAATTTTTTTTTTTTTTTTTTTGCATTTAAATTAAAATAATTGTATTTTGCATTTTCCCTGTTCCTTTAATTATTCTCTGAACTGGCTCGGTGCACTTAACAATGTATATCTATGTGCTGAAACATGGTTCCCTACAGGTATATATCCTATCAGTGAGCACTTAATGAAGGGATGCTTTCACATAAAAAGGAAAGAGACGTAAGCCACATGTCAGAGCGCAAGCGAAAGCGGGACCAAAAGCCCATGTTGCTACTTCTATTTAGGATAAATACAGAGGTTTTGCTATTTTAAACACTGAACTCCAAAGCGCAAAGATCTGAACCTCAACTGATCAGGTGAATGAAAGTTATGAGATGCAAATTAAGACTTGCTTCTCAATGGTAAAACTTTATTATGACCAATAATTAAACCAATGAGTCCACCTTGAGTAATGAATCAGTTATCCCTTAAAACTTAAACATAGTAGAAACTGTGCTATTACAATAATAAAGAAATATTTCATAAAAATGATCAAATATTTGACTTAAACGCTCTGCCATGATGCTTTTTGATTAACGTCAACATCGATTACATGATTTTTGACCTGAACTACATAGCACATGATGGCACCCTTACAAGGTGGTTCAACAAATGAAACTGAACTTTAAATTGTCAAGCAAATGTCAGCCAGTTAGATCGCTCCAAGCTTTACCCTGAAGCCGATGCTAGCCATTGAGCTTTTGCAACAATCAAAAAATAATGTGATTGTCTGTTGGCCTCTGCAAAGTGTAGACGCTCATCATGAAATGAGCAGAAACCGTGAAGTGCGCAACCGCGACAAACCTCATTGCATTCCAGGTATATGTGGTGAAGATAACCAAGATGAGCAGTAGCCATGGAAAAGTCTCGACTTGAGCAGGACTCTGACAGTGAGTACGATTTTTTTTAGCCTTTGTCTTTAGTTTGTTATAAAATTTCCTCCATGAAATGGTGTTCTATGTACTGATGATGTATGCATTACTTTTGCACAAAATATCTGTTCACGTTATATTGTTAGTAGAACGTATCTCTATAAAAGTGTTAACTGCATTTATTTAGAACTAAAACTAGCCTGTGCTAATGTTACGTTATAACAAAATTAAAGTGTTGACAATGCCTTTGTTTTGCACTAAATTTTAGTAATGAAATTAGTATTAGAATAAATAAAATAAAATTAGTAATAAAATTAGTAATGTTGCAATGTTTTTCCAATTATGAGCAGTCAAACAACACATGTATATATTTATTTCTCCAAATTAATGACAAATTGTGGCATGTAGCTGATGGCATGGATTTTCTGATAGATGTCTGAACACATACAGGATAGACATGGGACGATAATTGTTTTCGAGGTATACCATGGGTTGGAAAAATCAAGGTTTTAAAACCAACAAAATTTTCTGCTATAACATTTTTATGGTATGTGTAGGATTTTTTATTTACATTTTTTTTTTCCTTTCGTTTTTTAGGACAACAGTATCGCTAGCAGAAAAGATATCCAAAGATGCTGTTTTAAATGGTAAATAAATCTGTAAAACAAATGAAGACAGCAGAAGTCAATGATTAATTTGAAATTGATTCATTCATTAAAACATTCATTGAAACATTCATAAATGTTTCTCAAAATAAAATCTATTGTGTTCGAAGGGGAAAAAAAGTTTTAGAATTTTACCCGGACATTAAAAAATAATATATTTTAGAGCAGTAGTCACAAACCGTAAAACCGTGATATTTCACGATTCTGAAATATCATTTCAGAATATACATTATATCAGAATCTTACACCGGCCAATGCCTAATACAGGTATCCTTATGTTTTTTATGATTATTAATAAAGTTGAATATTTAAGAGCCTAGATTATATGATGACCTCAGTGTCATCCCACTTCAGAGTAAAACTGGAATAATGTGTATGTGATTGCTTTTCTGTATATGATTTGTTTCCTCAGGATCTACCCAGACAGGTCAGAGGTCATGGAGACCACTTGAGTGGACCTGGACACTTGAAGAACTGGAAACAACTGTATATATATATATATATATATATATATATATATATATATATATATATATATATATATATATATATATATATATATATATATATATATATGTGTGTGTGTATTGTTATTTGCCCTGTGTTAATTATGTCAAAAGTGATATTTCTATTATAAGTGTTAAATATTTTAAAGTTAATTTCTTTGTATATAAGCTGCCAGTTTGGATGTAGATTACACCGGTTTTTAACCAGTTTTGATAAAGATAGCTGCTTTGCTTAGGAAACAGATTGTATTTTGAGTGTGTGTGTGTGTGTGTGTTTGTTCTATTCCTTTGTGGATCATTTCAGATCTGGGTTCAGCTCTGAACAGCCTAGTATCTGTCTGACGTTTGTATGCTTGAGATATTGAGATATTTTTTGAAGTTGTACGCACACACCCACATTGAAATGTTATTTGTCAGGTTAAAACACCCATATACACAGACACAGTAAATTACATGATGTAAGAGTATAATTGTTGATGTCTTGAGTTTGTAAGCAGTGCAGCCTATGAACTCATTTGCAAGTGTTGAAGCTGGCTGGTGAAACTGCAAACTATCTTCAGTAAACTTCTTTTATTTAATCTCTGACTCTAGCTGTTCTTCATCTCTCAGACTGGCAATTTTGGGGTTAAAACTGTGAAATATCCCTACATTGCAAAACATTTGCATCTTGTGTTTTATTGATGACATCACCAGAGACTTGTCGACGTCGACTTTAATAACATAAAAGTCGACTTCCAAAGATCTATCTAGTATATTTTTCTCCTTTCGTACTCAACTATCTCCTCAATGTTTTCTTTTTGTTGCTCTTTTTTCCAGCTGTACATTTCTCTGCTTCGGTTTCTTTTGTCCCCCAGCCCCTGACCACAAACAGCCTCAACAGCCAGCAGCCGCATCTCCCTCTTCCCAAAGAGGAATTTCACTTTCCATCTCTACACTTTCTCTTTCTTTTTCTCTCTCTCTTTCGCTTGGAATCAGACTTGTCCCTCTGCTCTCAGTAGTAGGTTAATGGGGTGTTGTAGATAGTTGGCTTGCCCTCTGGAGCATGACATCTTTTTCTCACACCTGGCTCCAGTACCCAGCGGCCCCATGCTATAGCAGACGTGCTGCTAGTTTTCCGGCTGGTTGGGCAGGCCAGTAGCCTCTGATCCACAGTCCCCTTGGCCAGCCCAAACATCCGCAGCCCCTCGTATATAACTGACCAGCAGCGCCCCAGAACGTCATGGCTGAATGGCCTGAAGCTTTCGAGAGGGATTTTTGCCTCTGGCTTGGAGTGAACCGCTGAAAGAAAGGTTGATTCGGGCATATAAATGTGTGGGTACAGTGTGCGGTAGTTAATTGGGGTGTGTTTGGCGGTATCTTTGCATGTGAAAGAGAGCAAATGTTACGTTTAGCCTTGGGTGTTTTCTGGAAACGGCTCTAGCTGCATTGCTCTAGTTGGTTTGCATGGAGGGTAAGGTTAAGACTGCGAGCACACAAGTGGGCGTCGTGACTGACAGATTAACGGTTTATTTTGCATTCAGATATTTCTTTGAAAAGCTCAGAGCTCAAGAAAGAGAGTCTGGTCCTTGTGAACTGTGCAGAGAATTCAGAAGAAAGCCAAAAGCTAAATGTATTTACTTCCAGGAGCTGGAAAACACCATTTTTCAGGAGAGAAGACAGTGGCTGTGATCGGAGATGGTAGTCATGCAGAAAGTTATTTTCACAGGTTCATTTGTGTGATAAATCTTTCTCGTACACACGTGTGGGGTGGGTGAGAGTGGGTGATAAGACACGAGCCACTTCCATTACTGCGGAGTGTCCTTTGCTGTCTTTCAAGTTCACACTAAACTTTGCAGGACTAACAAAGATCTAAACAGCAACAGGAACGATTTATATGATGGTGCAATAGTTTTAGTTTACAGACTGGTAATGAAATTGAATGTGTTTGTGAATAATTCTTAATCATTTGTTAATAATTCTTTACTGACACATCTATGGTCAAAGTGGACTTTTTTCCTTTTTTTTTTTTTCATTTCAATTCAAATATTTAAGTATTTTGACAGTGTAGATAGACTTGATTATGCCAGTCAAAAAGGTTTATGAGTTTTTTATTCAATTCACTATGGTGAACATTTACAGAGTTTTTACTTCTACAACATGACAATATTATAATTAGAGCATAGATCGGGCCCAACAAATAAACCTGACCCTAGCCAAGCCTGTGCACCTTTTTCTGAGCCAGACCCTGTCCAAAATTTAAATTATCTTTAAACAGGAGCCCGATTTAAACCTGACTATTTTTTAATACATGGACCGTTATAGCAGATTATTCAGAATGGATGGTAACAATACGACACTGAAGGCTGACTATCATCCTTTCTGTCATGTTTTTTGCTATCACCTCTTTCACACCGCACACACAGCATCCATGTTAACAGATAAGAGCTTTCAAACACATTGAATGACAGTAAATAGTCGCAGTTTTGCACAATAAGTGCATCGAACAAGAGAATTGCTGTGCATGACTAGACCCACACATGTGTTTTTTAGGCCGACTTTGCTAAAATATTTGTATAATATTTCTAATTATGGCATAGCTTTCCACCCAATTAGACTAATTAAGTGTTGACTTAAAAAAAATAAATAAATAAAAACAGGCCGGGCCTGAGGATTGTGGCAGGATATATTGGGGGACCCAATCCGTGGGTCAAAGTCTGGGCTCGGGCAGAGAATCTTAACTAAATATAAATATAATCATTTCTGTCCCAAATGTCAAAGTTAGTATTCCAAAAGCAAAGACAACATTCCAACTGTTGCTATTAGCTTTAGCTTTATTAGCTTTAGCTAATATATATATATATATATATATATATATATATATATATATATATATATATATATATATATATATATATATATATATATATATATATAAATAAATACATACATAAATACATAAATAGTTAATAAGGCACATTTGTAAGAATAGTGGTTAAGAAGTCTACATAAAGGGGATTGAGTGTGCAATCAATCAATTAATCAACAAATAAACAAAAGAGCAAAAAAATCAACAAATTAAATTAGATAAATTGGGTAAATAAATGCTTGTTTTTTAGCTACTTAAGTGAAGTTTTATAAACTAATTTTGAGAGGAGCATGTGATATGATTGAGCACTACTGGTCACTCATCTGTAATCAGTAATAATCCAATCAAATTGATCCTAGCTTACTATAAATGGATCACTTTCTCCTTATTGCTCTTTCTTTTGGAAGAATCCCCCCTTCCACCCCATCTCCTCATTTTCCTCCCTTTTCTAAAGGGGCAGCTATCGAAACCTACCTGATCTCAGATCCCCTGATATGATTTGACCGGGCGGGTGCCCTGGGCTCAAATATCTCCGAGCTCAGGATTCTCTCCCGGGACAGCATGCCAAACCTGCTATAAATGCTAAGCATAACTAAGTGGGAATTAGTTATTAAAATTACCAAAGCCTTAAAGTAAAAGAACTACATACACATATCCAACATACTGTTGGATAAAAAATAAATAAATAAATAAAATCAGCTACAAGGTCAATTCAAATGATGTACATCCATTTGGTTGCAAACGGAAATGAATGAGTAGCTCTAACACAGATGAAAAACCTTCTGGTGAAATAGATTATTATTTTTATATTTGTGGTCTCAGAGACTCTGGTGATGTGGTATTAAAAACAACAGTAATTTTGAAAAGAAAACTCCCATTTTCTCTGCAAAACCTCTAAATGGGGTTACTCTGACATGGTAAAAGCTCAACAGGCTGATGTTATTGATGCTTTCTCCTTGAGTTTTACCACACAGCACTTATAAACTTCTTATAAGTGTGACTAGAATGTTATGCCCCAAATAGTGTTTTTTGATTAGGTCCTAAAGTAATACAGCCTTCCCAGTAGATAAGAGTAGATAAGAACATTTCATAAAATAATACAGTGTGTGTGTGTGTGTGTGTGTGTGTGTGTGTGTGTGTGTGTGTGTGTGTGTGTGTGTGTGTGTGTGTGTGTGTGTGTGTGTGTGTTTGTGAATTTCTTTGTTTACTGAAGTCACTCTAATGGACAGTCAACCTTCAATATTATAATGATTTTGTAATGGGAAAATGGTTTTAATCGAGTTTTTCTGTCTTTAGGCCTATTTGAATGGTAATTGTTTTTTCAGGGGGATGTAGGGGATTTACACTATTGACAGGGAGTAGGTAGTAATTTTATAGCCAATAAAATGCATAATGTTGATGCTATGACCTGCTTAAAAAAATCCCAGACCAAATTACCAACTGCTTTTAGCAAACATTGAGGTAGTGTGGTGATTTAATTGCCATCAAAATCCAAATCTGGACAAAAATGTGGGGACAGCTGTAGCCTAACCGTGCATTCACATAAGGCTTCAGTGTCAACAATTGACAGAGGGCATGTTTGAAGTTGGGGCTGACGCAATCGTCATATCAGAGTCAGCCAATGAAATTAGTCCTCAACTGACTACTATCTGAGCTGGTGTATTTGCATAAAGTAATCTGATTGGCTGACGCATCCATTGGCACTAGAAAAGTTGAGAAATTCCCAACTTATGCAGCAAGCAACGTCACTGAAACGGAATCGACGGATTCACAATGTAGTTCAGCAATGCCTGATGATATTAAAAATATAAACATGATATTGATAAACGATAATCATGTAAAGCTTGTAGTTGGTCACTTCTGCATAAATAAATGGTTTTAGTCACATCACCTCTTCTGTAGGAGTCATAATTAATAATTGATGAATGATTAATTGATTTATTTTAATTTTAGAAATGAATTAAATATTTACCATAATTAAATAAAGTTTGATCATTCAGCTAACTGATTATATGAATGAGTGGCAGTTGAACATGGGTGAGCCGGTCCTAAGGGACGGGCTTACGCCGTTCGGAGGGGAGGGGTCAGCTCGACCGAAAGGGAGTCGGGTCCAGATGCCCGAGCCCGGAGCGGCAGAGACGGGCGCCGCGAGGTGCCTAGTGCGGTGATTCAAACGAACCCGGAGATGCCGGCGGGTGCCCTGGGAAAGAGTTCTCTTTTCTTTGTGAAGAGCAGGGCGCCCTGGAACAGGTTCGCCCCAAGAGTGGGGCCCGAGCCCTGGAAAGTGGCCCGAGCCCTGGAAAGTGGCTTCTAACGGCGTCCGGTGAGCTCTCGTCGGCCCTTGAAAAGAAGAGAAGGTGTAAATCTCGCGCCAGGCCGTACCCAGATCCACAGCAGGTCTCCAAGGTGAACAGCCTCTGCCGTGTTGGAACAAGGTAGAGTAAGGGAAGTCGGCAAGTCAGATCTGTATCTTTGGGATAAGGATTGGCTCTAAGGGCTGAGCCGGTCGGGCTGAGGTGCGAAGCGTGCCTGGGCCTAAGCCGCCCTGAGGTGGCCTGACCCCTGTTCCCGAGCAGTGGGGGTGCGCGCACAGCGGCGCGCCACCCCTCTCTCCCCCTGCCGTGTCCGCCTCGGGCCTTTTTGCGGTTTCGACACTATAGATTACTATAGATAACACTATAGATTAGTGTTCACTTACGTATTGAAATTTATAAATCTTACAACATTACTAAATAAAATATTCATATAACTTAAATGCAGTAGTGACACATCTGAATGGGTTGTAAATACTAGGAAATATTTAGTCAACTGTCAACTTTAGTCAACTTGAATTTGTTAAGTTCATTCAACTATATTATCGCTTGTAGAAACTACTCAACACACTTGCGATTAACCACTTGACACCCTTTCTTAGTTTTTTTTATAAGTCCAACAAATGAGTGTGGCATTGTTTGCGAGAGCAGTGCGAGAGGCTGGGAGAGCAAAACTTTTTTCAGTCACATTGTACCTTTACATTTTATTTTACCACCTCGGAAGTTATGTTTGTTGTATTAGAAAATACACCAAAGATGACAATTAATAAACCCAGTAATTATTTAATTTAACTCAATCTCCTTGCCTACTTAATGTTTATGTTACCTTGCTAATCTCAAGAAGCTAATATGAAAGCATTAGCTGCTACAACTTCAGTTTCTCATCAAATCTTGACCAATCAAATGCTCTATAGGATCTAGCACGCCTGCCCTCTTCAAGACACTTCTCATTTGCTTTTCATTTGATGCACTAAAGCTCGCCCACTCTCACCAGCAGAGCTGAGGTAAAAAATAAATAAATAAAAAAATGTTCGCAATTGGCAGTCTTTTTGTTGTTATTTTTGTTGTTTTTTTTAAGGGGAGGGGCTACACTATGTCCCGGACTATGTCTCTTTTCGTGTTTCGGTTGAGATTATTTCAAACATCGAATAAAAATGCACAATTTAAAGCACTTCACTGGACATTTAATGGAGCATAAATATTTATAGAGCGTGATTGTGAGACACGTAGCTCTGAATTTGTCTGAATACATACACAGCAAATGCATCTGCAAGCATGTGATTAATCACTGAGGAGTATGGAGATTTTTCTTTTACAGACGTCACCCATGAAATAAAATTCCCATCTGAATAGTTGATAGTCTCCACAAAACACCCTTCTCTCTATCTACACACACACACACACCAGATCTGTCACTTACTGGGCCATTATGAGGTCATCAGAGGCAGAGATTCAATTTCCCCTCATTATGATTCTCATGTAAATGGGTCGTCACCAAGAAGTGAACCAAGTAAGATGTGTGTGTCTCTGTGTGAGTGCATATTTTGACTTACAGTTTTCTAGAACAAAAGAATAATTGGTGCTGTGATGAAGCGAGGCACTTAATCCTTTGCATGTTGAGGGTCAAACCTGAAACAAACACATCACGAACGGAAACTCACAAAGTCAGAAAAAGATAGAGCACAAAAACTAGCTGCGGTTTGAGCACTGTGTGAGAGAAGTGAGAGACTGCTAAAATGTCACTTGGCAAGTCGCGTAGGTGTGAAACGATCACTGTGGTTCGACCATTAGCACCTCTGCTTGTCACTTTCACACACATACACTCACGGGAACACACATAGGGCCACACAGTCACCAGACGCAGAGAACTGCTACATGAGGGGTCACAAATATCAGTCCTAAGATTGAGATGTCATCCTTCTGCCTTAAAGGGGTCTCGACATGGGTTTGTGTATGTGTGTGTGTATGTGTGTGTACGTGTTTTTGTGACATATCAAGAAACAAATCTGTAAAATGACATGGGTATGACACAGGTATTACAAAAAGGAGGTGAAATATTAGGACATTGGTGACGTCCTCATTTCTCAAAATGCTTATGAGTCCTACAGAATGAGTCTAATCAGAGAGTAAAGCTGCACGCAGTCTCCTGTGATGGTTGGGTTTAGGGGTAGGGTGGGGTAAGGGCAATATAATATACAGTTTGGACAGTATAAAATGAATGTAAACCTATGTAATTTCCCCACTTTTCACAAAAAACAAACGTGTGTGTGTGTGTGTGCATGCTTGCGTATGTGCATGTGTGTGTTTGTGTGTATTTGTGTTCTTTGAGGATGAATTATCAAAAAAAAAAATCACAACAAAAATATGCAGTATATGCCAAAATATAATAATTAGTTTTTTTTTCATTTATATAATGTTATTTTTACCTCTCATTCTGACCCTCTTAGTGAAACGGCCTGATTTTACCAGAATTTTGCCAGAATAGCAAAGTCCACTAAAGGAGGTCGAGCCTTCCCATTTATGGCCCCTATACTCTGGAATAGCCTTCCTGATAATGAGTGAGGCTCAGGCACACCCTTTCAGTTCAAAATTAGATTAAAGACCTGTCTTGCTTTACATGTTTGTTTCTATGTGTGTTTATACAACTGCTATTGATATTTAATCAGATGCCCTCGTTTTCCATTATTCCGCGATCTCTGAATTCTACGCAAAATCAAAAAATGTTGCAAATTCTTTTTTCTTTTTTCAATCCTGCAAAATTCTTAATTAACCGCAAAATAAATCGCAAAATTGAAAAAAAAATGTAATTAATCTTATAAAATGTCCAGTTCCAAACCATATAATTAAATTATATTTATTTCAGTTTGCAATTAATTGCTTTACATGACTTACATACGCAGCGCATGTAATGTATTTGAGTGTCTCTCTTTGAATGACATCTCACTTGCCCCCTCACAATCATTTCATTACATGGAGGGGGCAGGGGAGTTTTCAGCTTGTGCAGTAAGCAGATGCAGATAAAGCGCGAGTAATTTACATGTAGTCATAGCAAAGATGAGATCTAGACATCTAGTGGTGAGAATTGGACATGCTTCAGACTGTAAAAGAAAGTTGGAGCAAAGGGACCAATGGAACAACAGATGGAGACTGGTTCACAGATGATGGCCACATGACGTGACTAAATTGAAGGACAGTAACTGTGCTTTACCAACACAATCTCACGTACTTCGCAACTTTTTGATTTCGTGGCTAATTGGTATGAATTCGTACAATCTAATTCGTACAATTTAGTACGATTTGCTTATCACCCAATGACGGTTGGGGTTAGGGGTGGGGTTGGGTGTCACACTTCTTTTTAAAATCGTACATTTTCATATGACTGAACTCGTACAAATTTGGACGAATCAGCCACTAAACTGTCCAAACGTAAAATACTAACATTTCCTTGTGAGATCAGGCTGGCTTTACATGTATGGCTTGTATTATGATGTTCGTCAAACAGATACGTTTTTGTTTAACTATTTTCCTGCAGTTAACGAGAGAAAAATGATTCCTTGCGATGAGTTTTATGACAATCCATGTTTTAGGTGTATTATGGTAGGAGAAACCCTAATGCATGTCTTATGTGTGTAACGATGTCCGATGCTCTGGTGAGTGAATTCTGAGAGAAAGATTGTAGATAAAAATAAGAGTTATATAAACATACTTTGGCTTAATACCTACCATTTTAAATCTTGTCTTGACAAGAGACCAAAATAAAGAAGCTTTATTTTTATGATTTGTGTCGTTGCCATTTTTATTTTATTTATTTTTTTTATCGTGAAATTGTCTGCAAAATGTGGGAATTACCACCACAAAATTAATTTTTATCACACACAAACAATAATAATAACTAGGGGGTCTGTTTAATATATCTTGTTCAAATACACTTTAAACATCAGCTATGATAATTGTTTTTTTCTCTATTTCCACCAGGGGATACTCATCCACAGGCCTCTAGAGATTGTGCAGCACCATTGATGTGAACCAAGACCTGTGAAGAGATCATGCCAACCATAGAGGACTTCGAGGACATATCATTCAAAGAGATGAAGAGTGGATGCCTACTTAGATAATAATAACTTAGATACTTAGTCTACTGTTGCCTGAAATCATGCTTGCAACTTTGGGTGAGTGACTTGGTACTCACAGCCCAGCCAATAACTGCCAGCAGATTCAAAGATTAATATAGAAATGTCTATGAGCGGAACAGTCTGATCTGCTTTAAGGAAGCTTCGGAGGAAAATGGAAGAAAAAAAAAAAAAAGTGAGACTGATTGAACACGAGCCCGAATATGGATTTGTGAAAGTGCCAGCTGAAAGAAGCATTTGCCGCCATGTGATGATTTTTGTTTGATATTTGTGATGATATTGGTTAACTACTCGAGTATGTACTACATTTAAATGTAAAATTTACTACACGACCATTACAAACGAAGTAGCTTCTATACAAAATTAATGTAACATAAATGGATTTCAGATGTACTACATCCACCATTTGTCATTATCACATGACCTAGACGCATCAGTTGAGTCACTTCACTTCCATTACAATTCTCTCACTTGATATCATGAAAAAACACCCATCAGGTGCACACTTCAGAACAGGCTCAACCTGTGCAGTGCACATGCCCTTTTTAGTCTGGGATAGAAAGTGCCCTTCCAAAATAATCTGAAGTTCCCAAGCGAAAGTTCACTACGCTACAACTACCGCCCCCCCGCCATCTCCTGTGTGTAAATGAGAAACAGTGTGGTGTTTGTGTGTTTATACAAACAGCTTGATTTAGCCTCCCCCTAAAATCTAACACTGTTTATGGAAAGCATTGTCAAAGCACTGTGATGCACCGAGATATCGAAATGAACCGAATCAATGGCATGAAAATCGTAACCGTAGGTTCACACCTCTAATTCACATAAAGCAGTGGTCACCAAACTTGTTCCTGGAGGGCCGGTGTCCTGCAGATATTAGCTCCAACCCTAATCAAACACACCTGAACAAGCTAATCAAGGTCTTACTAGGTATACTTGAAACATCCAGGCAGGTGTGTTGAGGCAAGTTGGAGCTAAACCCTGCAGGGACACCGGCCCTCCAGGACCAAGATTGGTGACCCCTGACATAAAGCATCATGGGGCATAGGATAAAGGTGGAAGACAATTTAAAAGTTGAAACTTGCAGGATATTTTAATAGAACAAAGACCTCGGATATATCAAAAGATCAAGGCAAATTTGAGTGCTCTTGTCATGACCCCTTTAAGACATTTACAAGTCAGAGCATGTTTCTAGTATTAACGATTGCAGTTAAATGTGTTTGTTATGAAGGAGATGTTGTTATTTGAGGTTTGTTTATGTTTTAGATGTTTTAGTTTGATCAAATAGATGTCATAATTGTTTGACTAGCAAAAGAAAAAAAAGCTGTTAAAACACTCATTTATATTCTCCCTTTGCTCCGACATGCACTGTGACAGAATATTGATTCATCAGCGTGGTATTATTAATGATACATTTTCTTTCATGTTTGATATTGATATGCAAGACAAATTTTACTTGCAACACCTTGAAGTTGTGACTTTTAGATTACCATGATTAATTATAAATAATTTTGAAAAAGAGCAATATTACGACACATCAAAGACATTTTACTCTCAAAGCATACATAATGAAGCCTAGAAGCGTAATTTGGAAAAAAGCAACATCAAGTCATTTGTTTTCAGGGATAGTTTTCTGTGATTTGTGATGACAGAATGTGTGTGTCAAGGGATGTGGCAGAATTTAACTATACAAATATACAACTCGTGAAGACGGAAGTTAATAGGAATTTTTTGAGCTCCATAGCTCTGCCCACGTATATACATTTAGTGTTACATAATAAATTAGCAATGCGTGAAAAACATGGTAATAAAGTGTCAGAATTCAGAATCAGTTTGATTCATGCATTGATAATTGTTCATCTGATTTATGATATGATGTGTTATAAACTGATATCGTTTATATAAAGATGTTTTCCAATGCAGCATATTAATTATAAACAGATTCCTTTTCAAATAGATATCTCATCTTGTTATTTATTTTATTTTACCCTAGAATTTTATCAGATTATTTAATTTAAGCTATAAGATACAGTGGGTACGAAAGTATGCAGACCCCTGTAAATTTTTCACTCTTTGTTATAATGCTGCCAATAGCTAAAACGAACCATGAAAAAAAAATCACCTCACATCTAAACAACTTATAACTAAAATAAAAAGAAAACACCAACTACTAGTTGATTAAACATAAATTAAAGAAAAAAGAATAAACTAATAGTATTTTTAATATGATTAACTGATAATGAAAACGTTGGTAAATTAATATTTTTTTTATTTAATCTTATTTATAAAGCACTTTAAAACAAAACAGTTGACCAAAGTGCTGACAACAAAGAGGAAAACAAAGCAAAGCACATTCTTTAAAATAAATTTTTTTATTGTTGATTATTATAATCAAAAACCAAGAAACAAAAAATGTTAATTTAAAATACAACATTATGTATAGTATAGTAGTATCAAAACTGTTCTAATAGTAAATAATGTAAGCAAGAATAAAATACTTGTTCAATTAACAAATTATTAATATACTTTCCTTAAGAAACTAATATATGAGTACACCCCACACAAATTCATATTTTTAATTAATGTTGTATATAAGATGCTATACGTGTGCATATGTATTCGCTTAGTCAGTGACGAGCCAAATATAGAGCTAATCTAACAAAATAACTTACGATAATGGTCCAAAAATAAGTACACCCAAATGTTTACATTAGAAAAATATATCAAATAAAAATGTTAACAAGGTACTAAAATATATATAAAATATAGTAAGATATAGTATATCAATGATACCTTGAAATACCTTAAGAAAACTAAACTGAAGATCTTCAGAGCTAAAGTCTTTGTGTAAAGGCTGATTTATACTTCTGCGTCAAGCGCATGCTTTTGCGCCGGTGCAGCCTTTGTGCGGTCGCTTAACCCTTGGCATGGCTGATGCTGACACGCACCTCTCAAAAAATTTTACTAAAGGTCACAAGCTCTGTAACTGGTCAGCTTGGTAGCTGTGCCGAGTGTGGGTAGTGCTGAGAGACTTATGAAGCAATTGTTTACAAGTGTTGAGTCCTGTAAAGGAGCTCCAGATGGAAACTTATGTTTTGTGTTTACCTTATGATAAAAGTTGTGGCACTTCCACCTGTTCCCGCCTTTGAATGAGCGAGTTTTATCTAGTTGTAGTGTTTAGAAAACATAAAAACCTACTGCCAGTTAGCCTTTCAGAAGTATTATTGCAGAGCAACACAAATATTACGCAGAAGTACGACTATGCGCAAGGCAGGTGTCATGGGTCACGTCCCTCCACATCACCACCAAAGGCGCACAATATAAATCAACAGCCTGTGCAAAAAATAAAAATAAAAACCACAGCACTGACGACCACAAGGTCTCCCATAAACACCCTCCTAAACCACAATCTCTCCGGAATGTCCATTCGGGTCATTAAAGCGATGGCCTTTTAAACGAACGCAACGGCTCAACCTCATCCTCAAAAGATGAGACTAATGCATCGCTTTATATAGACCGAGTCTATAATTCACGAGCCGCTATAACATTATTATCTGCTTTGTCTTGTCAAACTGAGTGGAGTTAAATATCTGCTATAGCAGTCATTAGTTTAAAACCCATTTACCTTCCTCTCCCCCTCTCAACTCTGAGATATGATAAAGCCCCAATTAATAATTCAGCCTAATTAAACACTCATATTTAAAGAGGGCTAGGTCGCCGTATGCTTACTAGCTATTAATTGTTCCTGGCAGAGCCGCATTAGTATTCATATTTCTCGCTCGCACATTTCTGTTTTATTTCGGGCCAGATGAGGGACGGACTGCAGGTTGACATTGTTGTGCGCTGACAAATAAAGCCTAAATGAGTTAATTGTGTTTTCTACAAACTGATGTACATGATGGCAAAAGTCAAAGCCAAGCGCGCTTCAGTGTTTTCACCTGCAAACTGCACTTAAAGCTGGGAAACAGAATGCCACGCTGAGGTGACATTTACTTGTGACTAATACTTTATGTGTGAAAGAGGTAATAACAGCCTGCTTGCTTGTTTTGGTTAAGCTCATTTACTCAGATGACATGGAAGGCATATTTTGCGAACACCTTAATGTGACCCAATACTGTAATGTAATTGAATGGATGTAGAATGCATTGTTTTATTTTCATGAGGTAAAAAAGTAAACCAATGTTTCTGCATGGACAGCAGCCTTATTAGTGATTGTACATCTTGTTACCTTTCTTGTTAAGGCTTTGCTTGTTTTAATGATCTCAAAAAAATTAAAATGGTTGATCTATAAACTAATATCCACCTAAACATTGTTTATATTAGAGGAGACGTGAATTACTGTTCATTTCATTTCATTTTTCTTCGACATTGTCCCTTTATTCCAGGGGTGTCCAAACTCGGTCCTGGAGGGCCAGTGTCCTGCATATTTTAGTTGCAACCCCATTTAAAAACACCTGAACTAGCTAATCTAACTCATTCTAGGTATACTAGAAACTTCTAAGCAGGTGTGTTAAAGGAAGTTGGAGCTAAACCATGCAGGACACCGGCCCTCCAGGACCGAGTTTGGACACCCCTGCTTTATTCATCAGAGGTTGCCAGAGCAGATTGAACCATCAAATTATCCAGCATATCTTTTACACACCGTATGCCCTTCAAGCCGCAAGCCAGTACTGGGAAACCCCTTACACACACACACACACACACACACACACACACACACACACACACACACACACACCTTTTTGGACTGCATGGGGAGAACATGCAATCTCCACACAGAAATCCCAACTGGCCCAGCAGGGACTCGAACCAGCGACCCTCTTGCTTTGATGTGACAGTGCACTGAGCCACCATGTCACTAATAACTGTTTATTACTGCATTTTTAAGTTTCATTTTGTCAGGTTTTATTTAGAAATTCACAGATATAATTTTTTTAACCCAATAGTATTAACCAAAATTAGATTTGAATGTCAATAGCTGATAAACAAGTCAATACATAAAAACACATGGAGTGAACTTTTTTATTTTACATTGACTGCAGGAAAGCTTTAACTGATCTCTGAATATTATTAATTAAATATTAATTTCTATGGCTATTTTCTTTTATATATATAAAATCAGTACGTTAAAAATATGGCTATTGATTGCCTATGCATATGCCTGTTGAATAATAACAATATCACCAGTGAAATAATTTAAAAAGTGACAGGCAGCAAGAATGTGAAATGCTTCATCCACCCAAAAAAAGAATAAATAAAAATAAATAAATCATTTATCAGCTTAAAGATTTCAAACAAATTTTGTTATTAAACCAATAACTATAGGGCACCTATGATGAAAATGGTCTTTTGTCAGCTGTTTGGACAGAACTGTGCGTAGGTATAGTATGTCCACAGTCATATTGGGGTAATATAGAGACAATAAGTCACTTTTTTTAATTTCCCAACATCAAAATAGGATCCAAATCACTCCCATTTTAAGGCCGACTGCAACCTAAATGACAGCCTAGTATTAACATGTCTTTAGAGCAGCATATATAATCTTATCAACAAGACAGGATGTGCTCAAAGCAACTGGGATTAAAAGATCTGTTCAGCTCTCTGTAATCATCAATCATCATTAAATGTGATCAGGAATGCATTTTACAAGTTAAAAAGGTTTTTAAAACATGTTTTAAGTGCATGTTTGTAATAAAGTTAAAGACTGTAAAATCGTTATGTAATTCATTACCACAGCTGCATGTCAGTAAAATTATAAAAGAAGACGCTTTAATCCTGGTTTCTGGACATTAAATCTGGTTTATTTTGTAGATTAACATAACAGATATCCATACAGCAGTGGATATTACAGTCATCCTGTCACATTTGCCATGCAAAAACAGCCGTGCATGTTAAACATGCGTGTGTGTGTCTCTGTGTGTGTGTGTGTGTGTGTGTGTGTGTGTGTGAGAGTCATCATTGCAAAAATGCTTGAATAAACTCCACAACAAATACATCAAATAATCATTGGGAAAGTTCTTACTATAGTATTACAATAAAACAATGTTACAAACGTTACAATAGATCTGCTTCCTTTATGTCCGTCACTGTGTTGTTGATCTAACGCAGCAGATGAGGACACAATCTAACAGACACTAGAGTATGGTGGGTGGAGAGAACTGGATCATTTGCGTTAAAGGTACAGGCAACAAAAACAGCAATGTGGTCAGAGCTGAACATTTCAATATTCTGAACGACATAAATAAAATGATGGGTATTTTGAGTTAAAACTTTACTCTTTAAAAGTAGCATTTATTGGCAGATATTGCCATAGTTGCTGATATATTGTGCATCCCTTATTTTATTTTGTGTAAGCAAAGCATAATTTCTAGCATCAGATATTTCAGTCTTCAGAGTCATGTGAATCATAAATAGATCACAATAGTCAGGTTCTAGATGTAAAAGTTCCATTCATTTTACTACCGATATATAAAAAGCTTTTAAAAATAACCTCCATCCTCTCCAGATACAGCAATTAACAACAGTTATAATTTCATAGTTTTTGTAAAAGTATAGTTCCCTCATAACAAGAAATCTCAGGAAAATCGAAATCACGTGAATCCACACGTATAAACAAAGGATGGGATACAGTAGCAAAACAAGCTAAAATTAAACTAAAGCAACACATCTTGACATGTTTTGAAATGCCACGCTGACTTTGAGAACGTTTGAAAAGTCATGCAAACACGTTATCTACAGTATATGATTTTGCGGCTCACGGACAAATCCAGAAACACCTCCAGTAATCTGGATGCGGCAGATGTCAGCTACTTGATCCGGCAGAAAAACAGAATAGGGAACGAGAATAAGGATGAATAAGTAAAGAAACAAAGTGTTGGCATGTGTTAGGGTGTGCGTTTGGCATTTGGCAGCTATAGACCCCATTAGCGGCAGGTCAGGCCAGGTAAAACACAACCCAGCTGTCAGGGAAAGAGACAGAGAGACACAGAAAGTGATGTGTTTATAGGAACAGATTGTCCAGATGTTACACCTGTCTGTCTGCCTTGCCTCTGTGACCACTGTCAAGCCACCTCTGCCATAATGAGCAAATGTCTTGTGTGTGTGTGTGTGTGTGTGTGTGTGTGTGTGTGTGTGTGTGTGTGTGTGTGTGTGTGTGTGTGTGTGTGTGTGTGTGTGTGTGTGTGTGTGTGTGTGTGTGTGTGTGTGTGCGCGTGAGAATGTGAGCGTTTGTATGTGTGTTTATTCATTATTCATTTTGTTTTCGTCGTCCCTATACTGAGATGCCTGGATGTAACGTGTAGAGATGTGATCAGCATTTTCATTCTCTATCGATCACGGCACACCGGGAATCCTCTATACTTCTATTTTTTTCTCCTGTCTGTCTCACACGATTTCATTTTTATTTTATAAATGCATGGCTTTGGGTTCGGACAACACTTTGATTGGCAGTGCTGTTGGCGGCCCCGCTCCCTTCAGTGTCCTGTATGAATGGGGTGATTTTGGTGCCATTCCAACTTATTGAACTTATGAAGACATTCACACACTTTTCCACCTTGCAAACTGCAGTTCAGACTTTTTCATTTGAAGAAATGGAAATTTTCACTGGTCATTTCAAATGTAGCTTATGTTTTTTCTTTCATGAAAAAAACAGGTAAATATGCCTTGTAGTTCAATTAAATTGTATTTCATAAGTTAGAAACTTCATGTTCGCAGTATAAAAAGAATAAACTAACCAAACAACCCACAAACCAACAAACCAAGCAAGCAAGCAAGTAACCAACCAACCAACAAAACAACCATCCAACCAACCAACCAACCAACCAACAAACGAACCAACAAACGAACAAACAAATGAATGAATGAACAAACAAACAAACCAATGAACAAACCAACCAACCAACGAATAAACCAACGAACGAACCAACGAACCAACCAGTAAAGAACAAACTGAACAATAAACCAACCAACGAACAAACCAACCAACAAACAAACAAACCAACGAACAAACCAATCAACCCACAAACCTACAACCCAGCCGACCGACCGACCAACCAACCAACCAACCATCCAACCAATGAACTTACAATAAAAAATAATAATAAAATTATTATTATTAATAATAATAATAATAGGTTGTTTGATTTAGCAGTGATGCATAAACTAGATAAAAGGTCATTTTTATTTCGTAACTTAGGAACTTCATGTTCACAGTAAAGAAAGAACCAACCAACAAACAGACCAACCAATCTACAACATAATTAATAAACCAACCAACCAACCAACAAAACAATGAACCAACCAACAAAACAACGAACCAACCAACGAACAAACGAGCCAACCAACCAACAAATGGACCCACAAATGAACCAACAAATGAACCAACGAATGAACCAACAAATGAACCAACAAACAAACCAATGAACGAACCAAAGACCCAACCAACAAACAGACCAGCGAACAAACCAATGAACATACCAGTGTATGAATTAGCAAACGAACCAGCAAACAAACGAACCAAACAACCAACCAACAAACAAATGAACAAACCAACAAATACACCACCGAACAAACAAACAAATGAACCAGCAAACCAACCAACGAACCTACAAACCAGCAAACCAACTAACCAACTTTATCTATTTAAGGTGCTAAATAAACTAAAACTTTATTAAAATAAATTTTAAACATGGATTTTTTTTAAACTAAATAACTAACTAGCTAAAAATAACTAAGTAAATTAATTATTATTAATTTTAAAAACCCTTACATCAGTACTGTACATATGACAACCTGGCAACTGCAGCCTATAAAAATAATAAATAAATAAATAAATAAATAATAAATAAATAAATAAATAGATAAAATTAATATTTATTACAAGAATGCAAATAAAAAAAATGATTTTTTAAAATAAATTATTTAACATAATTAATTCAAACACTGAAATGAAGAATTTGACAACTGAGCATTTGTTTGCCTAATGAGTGTGAACAGACCCTAAATAGCAGTGCTCTAGATTTTCCTAATGCATCTCCAGAGATCGAACGCATCAGTTTGGGTACAAACACACGACATGCACCGGGTACGACAGCTGCTATCTAGTTCATATATCAAACTGTTGTTTTGGTGCGGGGATGTACGGCCACAAAATGACTGCAATATGTCAAACTCATGCCTGTTTGAATGAACGTGTGTGAAAACAACAGAGGAACACCACATCTAACTTAGCCATGCTGATTCCTCGAACAGATAAATGGATCCTCACATATGGCTGCAGCATTACCAAATCTGCTCCTAACAGGAAGACCCCAAATTCATTCCGAATGATCTACTCTAGTCCGAGAAGATAAAAAAAAAAAAAAAATCTTATAAATAAACCAATACCCAAGAAAAAAAAATACTTGACTGTGTCTCTATTTCTAAAAAAAAAAAAAAAAAAAAAAAAAAAAAAAACTGAAATACATGGTTCCAGGTACATTTCAGTGACACTGTAAAGATTCTGGAAATCAGATTTGGAATGTCCAGCTCAAAAGGCTGAAAAATCTCTTTGGTCTTCACCTGCTGTTGGAGGATTTCAGTCACTTTAGCACAGCTCATCATTTTGCAAAGTCAGACAAAACTGGAAAGTCAGGCTGCCAGTTTTTGTCAGATAATTAAGTAAACAGGACCAAAAAACGGTTCCCTGTTCTTTGTAAAGTTTAGTTCTGAGAGTAAATCTTAATTGCACACATAGCATTAAAAATGTTTCATTTAAAATTAACTGTGCAATTAGTTAAATTGTTTAGGAATAAAAATATTCAAAAACCAAGGAACCGTACAACCATGACAGTAAAATAAAATCAATAAATAAATGAATGAAGTAACACATAAACCAAAAGAAACTGATCTCCCAGATCTCCGACACCGCAGAATCCAAACAGGAAGCAACCTGGTTTGTCACATTTTGAGTTCCACCAATGTGTTCTGCACTATTTACAGTGTTGTGTTGTGAGAACGTGTGTGTCTGTTTTGTTTGTTAGTTCTTTTCTACTTGCATTGTTTTCTTTGACTTCCAGTGCATTTTTTGGCAACTGCATGTGTTACTTTTTGCAAACCCTAATGCCAAAAAAAAAAATATATATATTAATAAATTAGCAATCTGATTAGCATTTGCTAGATTTCTTCACATTATGCACATTACCCTGTGCACATTTGGGAAAAAAAAAAATCTTATAATAAATATAGCAAATAACTTGCTCATGTAGAGATCCAAATTGAAATGTATGTATATATACAGCACATAATCACAAACTCACAAACACAGACACTTGTAATCTGCTACACAATTTCTCGGTATTGTGAAATAATAATGACTGACATTGTACAATTTCAGAAATAAGGCCACAAAAGGCATTGGGGTGGTACCTTTTTTTTTTTTTTTTGTTTATTTTTGCATCTTTTTCTTAATAATATATTTTAGGGGTTTTCACCGTCATTGATAGGACAGTGGAGATGCACAGACAGGAAAGTTTGGGGAGCAGAGATAGGGAAAGGACCGGCAAAGGACCTCGAGCTGGGAATTGAACTCATGTAGAGCTTGGTACTATGTGTTGATACACTAACCACTCGGCTATTGGTGCTGACTATTTTTGTATCTTTAAGCTTCATATTGGTACCTTTAAAAGAACAATTTTGTACAATTGTACCTTTAATTGTACCTTTTTGCAACTTTGAGGTACACATTTGTACTTTTCAGTAATTAATATGTAGCTTTTGAAAAGGTACCAACGAAAGCTTTTGTACCTTTATCTCGGAGAGTGTATTAATTAAACATAGCGTTTTTTCACAATCAGCATCAAAATGGTAATAACATTTTATGAGGCATTTGCACTATGCCATAGCAGTTGATAAATCCATTAATTTACTGTCAATTAAAAGGGGATCTATTATCCTTACATATTTTCATACATACAAATCCATGACTTTTCATGTAAATATTCCTGATCTTGATTCGTATTTAATGTCTACATACACGTGGTACATAAGAAAAAAATGCGTGTTCAAATTTATTACAGCATATCAAAAAATATGTGACAATCCATGTAGTTTATATTTATTTTTATATCTGTAAAATAGCTTTTAGAAAGTATCTTGCTGTCTGCATAAACATTTAATAATGTTGGCTTGTGTTTTCACATTAGTAAAAATAGATTAGTAAAAATTAGCCTTTAGCACTCATAGTATCTTACCTCTGCAGTTTGATATTGTTTCTGGACACGACACTCAAAATGCATCTTGATTTACAGTGAAAGCGAGTGAAAGAGAGGCGAAGCCAAAATTGCTTTTACTTTCTTAAGTTACTGCTTTTTTTACCCATTTTATTTTTTAAGTATAAGTCAAGTTAATCTCAAATATGTTCAAGATACACAGATAATTGTTTCATGATTCAAATTTTCATGACTTTTCCAAAATATTTTGGGTTTATTTGTTTTTCCAAAACTCTTCCAAGCCTGTAAAATGCCTTTTCAAAATTTCAAGACTTTTCCAGGTTTTCCAGGACCGCATTATGTCCCCTTTTTTAAGATGTAAAATAAGGGTTTGGTGTTCCTAATGTATGTGAAGTTTTAGCTCTAAATACCCCACAAATAATGTTTTAGAACTTTTTGAAACCACCCCTTTTACCCTTTAATGCTAAATGTGCATTTTTGGTGACTGTCGTTTTAAATTCAAATGAGATTGTGCACTTTTCAAATGAGGGTGGAGCTACAAATGCCTGTGTGTCAGCATAGTGGCATATTCAAAAACAAGACTATCGTTCTATGGTAATTAGGGTTGGGTTGATATACGATGCCATCGCCCATCACCGTTGGCCGATAGACATCACAATGCTGAGCAAGCAACACAATTAAATAAGTGTGTAACTTATGTTGATTTATTTATGATTTGGTTATGGGTAAATCAAAGACCATGCGGTCAGGTAGTTGTAATGGTAGGCTGCAAAGAATTAATTCGCTATGAATTAATGATTCATAAAAATTAATTCACCTCTGCCTACGACAATGATGTCATCGTCCATCGTGATGTTTCAAATTAGAAATCGTACACTGCTAAATTGGTCGACATCGCCCAACCTTAATGCTAATGAGGGAGAGTTTATCACTAATGGGTCGAGCTTTTCCCCTCTGATGACACGTACAAAGGGAGAATAGCCCCTTTCACACAGTGATACCGGTAAATATCTGGAAAATTTCGGGAATGACTTTACCGGTATATTCAAAAAAGCGCTGTTCACACAGACGAGGACGTTACGGAATTTTTCCAGAAAAGAGCATTCCCACATCCATTCCAAAATACCGGTAAATTCTGACATCATTCACCACAAATGAGCTTTAAATGGCTGCGCTTGTATTTGTAAACATTTGACTACATTACAAACTCTGTGGATTATCAGTATTGTGAACAACTTCGATGAAAACATATGGAGGATCACTTTCGCATGTCGAGATGTACATAATATGTGCGTGAGCTGGCGCTCACTGGCTGTTTCACAGGCACACGCAAAGCTTGAAGGTAAACAAACAGCGGCTTATCATAAGCATCCTATCGATGATTATTTACACAGTTGGCATTAAGAAGAACATATAAACTTTATCTGACTAACTTCTAGCAGCTAAACGCGTCTGGGAAAATATTCAAAGGCTTTTATTCTCATAAACCGCACGGACGTAAACGCGTCTGACTGTTCTGATTGGCGAAAGCAGGCGTCTCACGTCAGCACGTTCTAGACGTGCACGCGCTCTTCCGTCAATCTTCCTTCTGCATTCACACAGCGCAGCATTCCGGCAAACTACCGGTAATGTTACAACTTCTCTTTCCGGAAAATAACCAGAACGAATTTACCGGTATTTTCAAAAAGGACCTGTTCACACATACAACCTCTTCGGAAAATTGCCGGTAATTTTCCGGAAATGTCTGTATTTGTGAAAGGGGCTATTGTCAATCAAAGTGTTTCTGCAGACTGTTATTATGAATTGTGATTGCAAAATAAAATAAAATAAAATAAATACATTTGTGTCATTAGAAGCTGGCTATATTCAAAGACTTTTGTCATATAACAATGTTTAAACCCCTTATAAAAGTAATTTTTGCACAATAGGTGCCCTTTAAGCAATAACTGATCTTGGAAATATGTGCAAAAGATGCATGCCTATGAAATATCCTGTTGTTTTTGCAGTAGCTCACCAATGTTCTGTAGGCAGGATCATACACTTCCAGTGAGCTGTTATAGATCTATTTCTCTGCCAGACTAAACGTCTCTCAATTACATTACTGTGATATCAACACCTAAAAGCATCTCTGGAAGTCGCCCATGGCTGCCGCTATATTATTTCCCACCATCATAAGACGTGTGCTTTTTTTTTCCTCCATGCCTAAATATCTTTAATTATCACCGGAAACGCCAACGGCAACAGTCTTAATAAAAGATCATGAACCTGCATCAGGGAAGTCAAAACATCATCAATAATTCGAAGGGCAAAGCAGACTCCTGCCTTATTATTCCATATCGAAACACCTCATACGCTTTGCCGCGAGAGCCGGAATCTGACAGAAAGATAGATGTGTTGAGTATGAAAGCCCAGAATAATATCCTATTTGCATGGTGGGAGTATATGTAAACTTTTCAAGAACTTGAAAACGGGATTGCGTCTGGAAAAATGCAGAGTTTGTGGGTTTGTGATTTGTAATAGAACAGATGTTCTGCAAATTGCAACAGTTCATCAGCTGGCTGCTAAGAAGGCAATGATTGGCGTTAGCATTGTGCTAGCTGAAGGGTGTTTATTGCGATTTCTGGCGCTGTTAATTTTCTGACACCATGAAATGACATCATGGCGCATAAAGCAATGGAGGGGTCGCCGAGGCCAGTTGAACAAATGTTAATGGTGTTTACCCGCCGCTGAATAGGGAGGAAATGTAGCTAATTCGTTTTAATTGGAAAATCCATATGATGGGTTTGATGAGCAATGTGACAAGCGTTTTGAAGTCTGAAGCACTTTTCACAGCACCATCTGGAGAGTCACTCAGTGTGGGCAGTGTGTGTGTGTGTGCATGCGCTTGACTCGTTGGAAGTCTTATGAGGATGAGGAGTTTGTTTATGAAAAAGCAATTTTTCTGCTGACAGCATGACTGTCTAACTTTAACACTCTCCTGAAAGTACAACTTTCACTTTCACGAATCGCATTTATAATCTCAAAGACAAAAGGGAGTGAGGGGGGGAGGAACAAAGAAATAGAGCCTTATCGAATATATGGATTTGTGGCTGTCTTATCTTTAGATGAAAGCCAGAAAGTAGTGACATGGAAATGGAGAGACGTGGGCTGCAGTGTAAAGAAATGTGGCGCATGTTTGGATTGCATTAGCAGAGATTAGTTGCCCCTTCCCGCATCAGTCAAAAGCATTTTCAATGTTTTCATTGTTTATTTTGGTTGGAAATGCTGTACTAAAATCTAAAATCTGTACTAAAATCTGCATGCATTTCAAATGCGATTACCAGCTAACTGTTATGGTTTGTGGAAATGGAGAATCTCTAGTTTGTATTACCTGTAAAATAATGAAATACACAATGTAGTGATACCATATACATTATTATAAAATGTCAATGCCAATGATGGTCAAACTACAGTGTTATTACAGTAAATCACTGAGATATTTTAGTTTATTTTATTAATAAATATCCACTCATTTATTTTCCTTCGGCTTAGTACCTTTTTTTCATCAGGGGTCGCCACATCGGAATAATCTGGCCACTTTTCCAGCATTTATTTTACACAGCGGATGCCCTTCCAGCTGCAACCCAGTACTGGGAGGTGTCCATAGGGAGGTGACACTCATTCACACACATACACTACGGCCAATTAAGTAGATTTTTATATATATATATATATATATATATATATATATATATATATATATATATATATATATATATATGAGCAGTACACAGCTAAATTATCAGCACATTTCTGGGAATTACCAGCACAAAATCATTTTTAATCGCAAAAAAAAAAAATAAATAAATCATGAAAGACTAGGTATGTTTTATGCAGAGAATTTTGTAAAAAAAATCTGCAGATTTATGTGAAAAGATTTTAGTAATATCATAACAAAAACTTAGTATATGATATAAAAAAGTAGCTTTTTAACTTTCATTTAGTGTTTAGAATACAAATCTTGTCAGATCAACTTATTTGGTAAACAAAGCAAGTCTATCATATAACAAATATACTAAAAGACAGAAAAATTTTAGTTTACAAATTGTATTATATATAAAAATTGTCATATGAGTCCATAATATGACTGAAATTACTAAAAGAAAAAGAATAAATATGAATGTACACACATTTACAGAGTAAATAAATAGACTAAAAATAATAAACTAAAAATCTGCGGATTTCTGCATGTGCAGAATCCACGTGGGCCCAAACAAAAACACATGAAAACATTATAATACATAATTCATATAATAATACATATAATTATATATATATATATATATATGTATATATTTTAAGATAAAAATATGAGCAGTACCCTGCCAAAACTTGACCCCTTGTGCATTACATACCTGCATAAATTAAGACACAACCTACTGTCCTTTACCCTCCTCGTGTTAGTCTATACATAGCTGAGGTGTGATGAAGTCTGACATGAGAATGTTTTGATACGTCTTGTCATTTGCTCCTTTTCCCTGATCTCGACTTCGACCCCTGGATCGAGCCCTTTAATGTCACCATCTTGACAGGAAAAGGTCAAGGTTCATCATAATAGCAGTCCCCAAATTTCTGAATAATTTAAACCAAGACCAAGGGGTGTTAAAAAGAAGTTAAACATTACAAAAATAAGATCTGAATTCATCTGCAGCTTCAAAAAGCCAGAATCCCTTTTGGTTTGTTCCAGCTGTAGCAGGCAAAGCGCTGTGTCATGAAGGTTACGGCGTATATGAGGCCCCGGGGCCAAACAGATGTGGGAAAGGACGTGTTTCGATTGTTTTTCTCTGACCTGTTATGATTCAGAGCCGCGAGCAATCACTCTTCAGCTAGTATTTATTTTCCCATTTCATTTTTAAACTGCCTTTGCTCGCTCCCTGCGGTAATTAAGATAAAATTATCTGAAGTATGGGCGATTGTGCGCTGCTCGCTCGCTTTCTCTCTCTCTCTCTGTTTATAGATTAGGGGAAAATAAAGTTAAGATCAATGCCAAAGAGAAAATTACAAATCTATACAAGCTCTCGCAGAGAGAAATGTGAGGACAAACAAGCCATGTCTTATGGGAAAAACACAACTGAGCTTTGTAAAAGTGACACTAGACAACAGAACACTTGTGTCGTAGACTGTACTGTCTATTAGCACCACATAAAAGAGACCTTATCGCACTGCTTCTTGCACAAATGCTGCTTGTGTTACCCCCCAAAAAGCTTCTATTCTGTGTGTTCCACAAAAGAAAGATACGCGATTGAGATTTAGGCCTGAATAATGATGATATGATTTACATTTTTTTGGTGAACTGTCACTTCAAGTAAGCAGGGGATGGGGTTAGTTGTCACAGTTTTTAGTATAGATTGCAGTATTTGCTTTTAAACTGTATAACTTTGGTCATGTGTTTTGGGTATCCTTTAACAAGCTTCTCACAATAGTTAGCAGGAATTTTGGCCCATTCCTCTTGACAGAATTGGTGTAACTGAGACAGATTTGTTGGCTGTCTTGCTCGCACAGGCTTTTTCAATTCTGCCCACAAATTTTCTATAGGATTGAGTTCAGGGCTTCGTGATGGCCAAAATATTCACTCTGTTTTCCTGAAGCACATTTTACCTAATTTGCCATTATCCTTAGGGTTATGATGCATTTGGAAGACCCATTTGTGGCCAAGTTTTAATTTCCTGAGATGTTGCTTCAGTATTTCTACATAATGTTCTTTGGTCATGATGCCATCTATGCTCTGGCTTTTTTTTTTTATTGTTGTTGATACTGGCTTGTGGATTTTCCCATGTTGTCAGACAAGGAAGCCATTTGTTTGAGGTTGTCCTTAAATGGCCATGAAACCCCCTTGTTTCAGCAGGGTGTTTTCACACCTCTACTTTGGAAAAAGTCAGAAAAGTTGGCATGTCCAGCTCTGTTTAGGGGGGAGTGTCGGAGGAAGAAAAGAGGCATGGTTTGGGAGTGTCTATTTGTCTATTTTACCAAATCTGTAGAGACAGGACAATGCACATCAACTAGAGGAGCGTCTTTATTAAGAGGAGACTACAAGCAAATCTGGATCTCAGCGTTTGCAGATGAGAACAGCTCTCAGGTAAATCATGTTCCTCCTTAGACACGTAAGTTATTGTTGTCGCGCGTCGCATACACTGTTAATCCACACGTGATTCCAGCTGCGCTCTCACAGAGAGAAAATGAAAACAAAACTTAACTGCAGCAAACTATAAAAGCAACACTTCACGCTTATTTTGCCAACACAACGTGGTGTCTCTGTCGTCTAAACACTCTGACAGTAATGAATATTAATGAAGTTGCACAATAGAGCATGCTGATTGGTTTGAACCAAGCTTTACTCATGCATTAATGCAGCACACTGTAAGACGTAATAAGACACACTCTGGCAAAGACGTCCAGTCTGCACACTGGAATACAACGCTATTATGACATGGCCGTGACGCAGCTTCAAAAATTCGTTTCAAACCAGAAGTATGAATTTGCTTGAAATAACGCAAAAACAACCAATTTACACTTTTTAGTGAAATATATGTGTCCTAATATTGTTTTTAGCAGTGTGGGACACATATACAACTGTCAAGAGCTCAAAACATGTGATTTGGTGTTTCGTGACCCTTGAAATACTATTCAACAGTTGTGCCTCCAATTAACTCAAATGTTGTCAATTAGCCAATTAGCCATTAGACAATTAGTTTTTTATAACAGTGAAAAAAAAAACTGGTGTTCCTGATGCACAAATGAATCTCACCACAACATTTTACATCAGATATATTGTCCCAAAACTCAAACTCTGGCTGATATGGTGCATTTGCTAACAGCACTGAATCAGAACATCATTTTTGACGGTCTAATAAAACATTTATTTCACAATTCAAATTGTTTGAAAAAAAATCTAAACACCAAATAATTCATTTAACAAGACTTTTCATTCAAAACCATATATAATTACTGAGATCTATCCACTGTGACAACTAGTCCCGGTTTCCTCTACAGCACACATCAGGAATAAAAGAAACACACCCAGGCTATGATTTCGTCTTCTCTTTGTATAAGTAGTGTAGGAAAAAAGCATGAATTCGGGGGCTGAAAGAAAGGGAAGGATGAATGAATGGATGTATAAATGTTCCCCTGGAGTCAGACAAATAAAGACAAGTGGCCAAATGAGCTAAGCCTGGCGGAGGCCCCAGGAGGCGCTTGACATGTCAGCTGTGATTTGGTGAGGGGTGGGCTGGAGGCTGAGGGCGGAGGAAAGACGAGAAGAGGTAGATGGAGGAAGAGAGGGATGTGAGAGGCCTGTCGACTCAAATAGCACCAACCCCGGCGAGGTTTGGGCCACTGCCCGTTTGAGGCTGAGCGGGTCTGGCTGCTGCCAGCCCTTGACACACACGTACATACCCATGCACACACACACACACGGGTGGGCATCACAGACACACAAGCATATACAGACCCAATAAATATATTGTTTCCTGGGAGACGGAGCTGAGGCAGAGGGTCAGAAATGGAAGACCTCAATACAAAACAACACCTCCTTTTTATTGCTACTTTAGATACTCTTTCCCCTATTACTGTATAACTGCACACATTTACTGGAGAAGCAAAACTGTTTAAGATAATAAGCCTGTGCTGCTTTAATTGCATTTTCTGGACATTTTAAGAATGCTAACACAAAAATGGCCAGACAATATGTGTTGACAGTGATTAGTAAATAATGAATAAATAACTATACATATACACTCACCGGCCACTTTATTAGGTACACCTTTCCAATTGCTCCAAATTTGTAATCAGCCAATCTCATGGCAGTAACTCAATGCATTTAGGCATGTAGACATGGTCAAGACTATATGCTGCAGTTCAAACCGAGCATCAGAATAGGGAAGAAAGGTGATTTTGAACAAAGTGACTTGAAAATGGCATGGTTGTTGGTGCCGGACGGGCTGGTCTGAGTATTTCAGAAACTGCTGATCTACTGGGATTTTCATGCACAACCATTTCTATGGTTACAGAGAATGGTCAGCAAAAGAGAAATTATTTAGTGAGCGTCAGTTCTGTGAGTGCAAATTCCTTGTTGATGCCAGAGGACAGAGGAGAATGGCCAGACTGGTTCCAGCTGATAGAAAGGCAACAGTAACTTGAATAAACACTTATTTCGAGGTCTGCAAAAGAGCATCTCTGAATGCACAACACATCCGACCTTGAGGCAGATGGGCTACAGCACCAGAAGACCACACTGGGTGCCACTCCTGTCAGCTAAGAACAGGAAACTGAGGCTACAATTCGAACAGGCTCACCAAAATTGGACAATAGAAGAACGTTGCCTGCTCTGATGAGTCTCGATTTACGCTGCAACATTTGGAGGGTAGAGTCAAAATTTGGCATCAACAACAATGAAAGCATGGATCCATTCTGCCTTGTATCAATGGTTCAGGCTGATGGTGGTGGTGGTGTAATGGTGTTGGGGATAATTCATTGGCACACTTTGGGGCCATTAGTACGCAGCACGCCACGCCTACTTTAGTGTACAAAACCTGCATAGGTTGTGAATAACAGGTGAGGAAGTTACAAATAACATTCAGTTTGTTGCACAGAGCGAACGTTTGAGGGCTGTGCAGAAGGTTTAATTTGCATTTGTATGCATTGTATGTATTTTCAATACCATGCTGAACCTATGCCACGAAGGATTAAGGCGGCTCTGAAGGCAAAAGAAGATCCAACCCAGTATTAGCAAGGTGTACCTAATAAAGTGGCTGATAAAGTGAGTGTATATGTACACACATGCATACATAAATATATACATACATTTACTGTACCATACATATCTTACATAAACTGAAATTCTGACACAAAATGACCAGATAATATGTGTGTTTACAGTGATTAGTAAATAATTTAGTAAATAAATAAAGAACTACATACATACATGCACTACATATGCACATTTATACATATACTGTACTATTGATATCTTACAAAGGCTTGAATGCTAACACAAAATGGCCAGACAATGTGTTTACAGTGATTAGTAAATGAATTAATAAATAAATAATCAATAAACAATATTTACATACATATACTGTACCATAATTAGCTTAAATGAGCCTGAAATAATGCCAATCAGTCTTGAAAATGTATTAAACACCTAAAACTACCAAAAATGTCATTCAACCCAGATAACCTGACAAATGAACTGATAGAAATAGAGATAGACAGACATTCCACAAACATTTATATACAGTATGAACACAATGCTATAAACATTGCTAAAGTTTCAAAACAAAAACTCCACAGAATCCATCCAATCAAATCCAGAGGAGAGACTAAAAAAAGCAAGCATACAACATGTTGTTTCGCCTAAGGGGAATCATGTAGTGTCACAGGAAACTAATACATGCCGTATGTGCCGTGACATCTGCTGCATGTATATTGTATCCCGTTCAAAAGATGTGCGGTTGCAATCAGCAAGTTATCACTATTGATTTGCAAGGAGTGAAATTAGAGAGGGTCTTTTGAAGCTGCGGGCTGTCAGAGACTGACCTCGGTCCGTGCACTGCTTCACCTCTGAGTTCTAATGCGCCTCAGAGACCGACCGTCTGCTTGTGTCAAACCTACGCACCATCAGTCTGACAGCAAGACGAGAGAGAAGAACGAGACAAAGGAGGAGAGAGAGCGCTAACATCAGCAGCACTAGACGCTAACTCAAGCAGCCAGAGCCAAACCTGCTCTTTAGCTTGAGTTAAAATTTGAAAAGCCGTCTTTCTCTTCCAGTGTAATGTATTGTTACAGTTCGGCCCCTCAGTTTACCCAGACAAGAATGCAGAAAGTTTGCTGAGAGTGAGTGTGTGTGTGCGTTTGAGTGTGTGGATGAGTGAGAGGGAGGAAGGTAATTAAAATTCAAGCCCCGTTAGTCCTGTCATAAACAGGCAGTTTGATGTGCAGAAACAGGGCCAAGCCCTGAGTGTGTTTTATTTAAGCGTATGAGTGTGTGTGTATGTATATACTGTAAGAGCCCACAGTGGTTTGATGTCTCAATTGGCTTCCACCACAATCCTGTATCTTGTGTTTTTTTCTACATTATGCATACAGTAAAGCACGGCTAGCCTTTTACCACCCAACTAGCTTCTTTTCCAAGGCAAACTTTTCGGAAAAATGCACCTCTAATACAATTCCAAAACACACCAAGGGCTCTGTTATTTCTGTGATGTACAAAAAGAGAATTGCAAGACCTGGTCATAAAAACAGAACTAGCTGTAGAACTCAGAATGTTACGGGATATGGTACGTTTTGGATGAATAAATCAAAAGCAGTGCTGTCCATCTGATGAAAATATGATGTGGACCAGTCTCTTTCAATAGTATAGCATTTACGTGTATATCAAGTTCAAGCTGAGCTTTCTTTTGTCATTCTGCTACATGTGTAGCATCATGTCTCGCAGGACCACGATGCTATATAAATAAACATAATCACAAGTAGAAACACAGCACTGGACATGAGAGAAATTTTGAATATATATACATACCTAACATACTGGAGCTGAAATTTAACTATATAGTATAAATAGTTAACTATTAATATAACCTAAGACAGACTATACAAGTGCTTCACATAAAATAGAAACAATATTGTGCAAAACAGAGAGCCAATCTGTCTGTAAAATAAATAAATATATGTTTTATAATTTGTAAAACAAATAAATATATATTATAATTTGTAAAAATGAACATTTACACATACGTATATCTCTAGTAATCTTGCTTAGTAGCTCACCTGGTAAAGTGTAGCAGTGTGCGCTTGAGTACAAGTCCTATGAAACATGGTGCCACAAAAAAGCCATGACAGGCAATCTAAAAAAGATTTTTTGCTTGGACAGTAATGGTTAGGTTTACAGTAAAATTTAAGGTAAGTTGTAAGTAATAGTGTAAACATAATAAAGTATTAACCTTTTAGCTACGAACTATGCTTAAAGGGGAAATGAAGCACTCAGTCAAGTTTACCTTATTTTGTACATTGGATTCCACTTTGATTATAATATATTAAACAAACTCGATTAATGTAAGCATTTAGAAGAAAACGGCATGTTTTACAATGGATTTTAGACTTAGGGCGCCACCATCTTGGAATGTTGCTGTGTCTGACGTCACAGGGTTGGTTCTGTTCGTTTAGCAGAACAGATACAATGGAAGTAAAGGAGACTGTAAAGTCTAATTTAACCCAATGTGTGAAGTTGTAGATGTGGAGCTGCTGCAAAACCAGCATCAGATGTGTGTCTAATATAAACGTATATATATATATATATATATATATATATATATATATATATATATACGTATGTATATGTATTTTATTTTTATTTTTTTCCCCCTTTAATTAATAATCATTTTATGTGCTTTGATTCACTCTTTGTATTACACTGCCTAACTGCCTGTCTGGGATTGTAACGGACTGAACACAGACACTGGACAGCCTAATTTAACCCAATGCATGAAGTTGGACGGGAATCACAGAGCTGTTGCAAACACAACAAAGACATTAAGTGTCTTGAGTTTTGTATTTTTCTATTGTTAATACCTTTTGTTTGATGCGCTGTGGTCCACTCTCTCACGCTGCTGCAGCTCTGCCTGATGAGGGGATTTACATTCAGACTAATGCAACGATTAAAATCATACATGACTTCATGCTTTATTAAGTCACGTCTGTGTGGATTATGTCAAGACATGTTTCCTGATCAAGTCGATCTCTCAACATGTATGAAGGATGTAAAATACTGCCATAAGCGATCTCAGTTTGGTTTGAACACGAGCAAAGGTGAGGGGGTGTTGCAGTGAAAAGTGAAAGTACCCGCCCCCATTGCCTCAGCACCGGACCTGGTTGAAACCACAGGCAGTCAGGCAGCGTAATGCAGAGAAGTGAATCACTACCGATGTAATGGGGCGAGTACTTTCACTTTTCACTGCTTGATTATTGACTAAAATAGTTACAGACTTCCTAATTGATAAATGGGCCTCTGGTCTTAAAATGCTTGAACCAATTGTTTCTTAAAGCTACCGCCAAACTGATTTCACCAAGTAGGACATGTTCCTGTATTAATATCTATGTTGATCCTGGAACAACATTCCAATCAGCCAATCAGAATTAACTGATACGTTTACCTTTAGGCTTACGGTTAGGTTTATGCACTTCTACATGTTATCCAACTATTATTCCCCTCTGACTTTGGGAATAATTTACAGCTTTGGTTTGGTTTAAAGCTAGGGAATAATAATAATAATAATAATAATAATAATATTTCCTCACATTTATATAGTGCTTTTTTGGACACTCAAATCGCTTTACACATTGGGCAGAATCTCCTCATCCACCACCAGTGAGCAGCATCAACCTGGAAGACGCAACGGCAGCCATAATGAGCCAGATCACACACCACACACAAGCCAATTATGATATGGGGATGTTTAGGTGGTCATGATGGCCAGTGGGCAAATTTGGCCAGGATGCCAGGGTTAAACCTCTACAATTTTTCAAAGGACACTTTTTAACGACCAGAGAGAGTCGACACCACGGTTAACGTCTCATCTGAAAGGCGGCGCTCACTAAGCAGTATAAAGTCCCCGTTACTATACTGAGGCATTAGGACCCACACAGACCGCAGGTTGGGTGCCCCCCTGCTGGTCTCACTTACACCACTTCCGCGAGCAACCTAGCTTTCCCATGTGGTCTCCCATCCACGTAGTGACCTGGCACAGCCCTGCTTAGCTTCAGTGGGCAACCATGTGAGAGTTGCAGAGAGTTAACTGCCAACTAGGTATGGATTACATTTTCCAACAAAAATTATGTTCCAGGATCAACATAGATGTTAATCCAGGATTCCATCGTACTTGGAAAAATCATGACGTGCTACAGCTAAGCTTACGCTTGACTTCAAAACTAACCACCATACCTATATGATCAAACTAAACAAAACCCTTTCACAGTCATGATTAACTTCCTTCTTAGCACCACTCACTGGACACTTTACAGACATGTTGGAACGGCCACAAAGCATGCAAGAATCAAGGTAATGTCATCAAAAATGTCACCACAGGCACTTATTTGTCATGAACCCAGATTGCTCTTTTTGTATTTACTTATGCATCTGTAGCCCTCGGCTCTCTCTACTTACCCCAATAGCTCACAGTTAAATATTTACAGAATCCCTCCATCTCTGAGGACCGACCCACTTCGGCAGTGACAGGCACCAGCCTCTGACAGTAATTGAATGAGAATGTGCATTTAGAAAACACATCGAGACACTTAGATGCACAACGAGGCTGAATCATAACACACCAAGGCTAATGTCGACTAGTCAATGATGCTGGCTGTACTTCGTCGCGCAACCAATCTGATTTTTAGACTTACTATTGTGGCTTTATAAATGTTGCTATGGAAAAGGTTGAGAGGGTTTAAGGAAATTTTAAAAAGCTACATGAATGAAGGAGTTTATGTTGCTTTCATCTTAGCATTCATGTCCTTGAAAGCTTTCGGTGTAGCACTCTATAGCATGACACCCACCCAAAGGAAAAGCATGCGCTGCTACATGGTTTCATTTGTAAATCTAAGTGTGTGTGTGATGTTAGGCGAGCGCATTAGCGTCCCTTATAGCACTGAGTGGAATGTCAAACTAAAACATCTTTGGAACGCGGGGTGACGTTTCGCGCACAGACACTGTCCCAGTTCATGCAAATAAGCCCATGAATATTTAAAAGCAATGCAAATGAGAATGCATGACAAACAAGGCTTTTAGCTGGAAATTTAATTATATGTGTACTTGCTTGCAAATGAGTTTACTTTATCGCGCTCTCTCTCTCTCTCTCTCTCTCTCTCTCTCTCTCTCTTCCACTCTCTCCTTCGGATTTCACTCCTTTTTAGAGAGTATTCTGACTGCTGATTTCAATTCACGCTGTTTCAGAATGCCACTGAAACAGCATATTTAACTTGACTTCCACATACACTACATCATTTTTTTTCTTTACTTATTTAATTTAATTCATTTTTAAAATCCAGCATCCATGGTTTAAAAATCTGATGGCATGTCAGGCATTATGGGATGTAAGAATGAACAATACAACTGCAATATGTACCAACAATTTACAGAACACAGCACTAAAATGTCATTGAGTGTAAGAATTATTGGACAAAGTCTTGTCAGGCATTTTTGCAACAAGAGTCTTTTGATGGCACATGAAAAGACTCTATTTAAGGATCACAGTGCACCGCCAAAATACTAATTAATTGTTAAGATACTAATTAGTTAATTAATTCAATACTCTGCTTGTAACCACTGGAATCCATTCACTTGTCAGCAAGAGGTTTTTAAGAACTTGAAATCTAAAAACATCTATTGCGAGCACGTAATTTTTTAATGTTAGAATATTTATGTTGTATCATCTACTAAATGACAATGGAACTTTATCGAATATCTAATAAAATAGTATCAATAATATATAAAACACTGGCATTAATGGATAGTTCACCCGAAAATAAAAATGTCATTTAATAGGGCAGCACGATATTGGGTACATTTGATATTGTAATGTTTTATTTTTCTGCGATAAATATTGCGATATGAATACAGTTTCACAAGATAATTACAACGTAGCTCTATTTGATGATTTTCTTGGGAGTCTAACAGTATTCAAGGACAGAATTTGATTAATCACAATGCAAAAAAAAAAAAAAATTTTTTTTGTACTTTGATTTGTCTTGTTTCTGGTCCAAATGTCAAAACATTTCTTAGAGCAAACAAAAATATTGTTTTGTTCTCATCGTCAGAAGAAATAAGTCAAAATTATTATTTTTTTTTACTTAAAACAAGCTAAATTATCCATCAGAGGGGTAAGCAAAATAATCTTGTTAATGCCTTATTTATTTAACTGTTTTTGTTGTTGTTGTTGTTGCATAAATCAAATAAATTCGGTTCCACCTCCTGGTCAACTATAATTCAGACTCAACATTGCATATCTTGTGATGTGACTATTGTGAATGCGCACATTGCGATAGCGATGCTGAAACAATATAGTGTGCAGTGCTGTTATTTAATCACTCTTAACTTGATCCAAATCCTACTTCAGTTTCTTTCTTCCGTTGAACACAAAGAAAGGTAAACAGTAGTAGGATAAATAAATAAATAAATAAATAAATAAATAAATAAATAAATAAATAAATAAAATAAAAACTTGCATTGTATTTTATTTTCTACTGTGGACATCAATAGATTTCAGATTCCAACATTCTTGAAAACATCTTTTTGTGTGTTCAATAGAAAAAAGACACTTAAAAAGGTTCATACAAAGGTTACCACTTCAGGGTAGGTAAAAAACGGTTGATTTTGTTTTTAAATTTAGGCCATTATAAGCCAATATAAGTCAATGATATTGTTTATTTTGAACTACTTGGTAGTCTGGTTTGTATTACAGTTCTGTGGCCATGCTTTTCAGTTTAAAAATGCCATACATCAGCATAAAATACATAACCTTACAATCTACCATTTACAGTATTTAAAAAACAAAGAGTTATTATTGATGCCATCTATTCTAATTTCCGTCTAAACGTCATTACACATTGAATCCGGAATTTTTGTCTGTCATTTTGGCATGTTGAAAAATGAATTCAACCTAACGTTGTGCGAATCGTATTGATACACTACCTCCGAAACTTTCATTGGTCATAAAAAAATTCAAACTGGGTTTGTTTTTTTCTGCTTTTCGCATCCAAAAAAGTGAATTGAGAGGTGTTTTGACAGTTCAGAGCCACCGTACAAGCAAAAACCTAAATACAGGATGCCGTCATTTGAGCTACAGATCACTTAATGACAAACACAGTGCATAAAATAAAGATAGTGCCAGTCTCTGTTCAGGGTTTGTTTATTTGTGTAAATGTGTGTAGTATCACAAGCAATGTATTGAAAGCTCTCTGATTTCCTGAAATAAAATTTGGATTTTAGGATAATTCAGCGCAGATCTTTGATAAGGAAAACTCTCCTTCCTCTCTATGCAGTATTGGATGAACACAATATGTAGCGCATTCCTCTTTCTTTTCTACTTAGCAGAAGAGAGAGGAGAACAAAGTATCAATGCTTAAAACTGACTCCGAAATGTTTTGCATTTTTTCAAAATGGAATAATGAACACGTTTACGTGACAATTCTTTTGCATATGAACGGGGCGGACTGGGACAGCATTTTGACCCGGGAAAAGTTATTGAAGGTCAGCCCCTGCATATGAATACTAAAAAAAAAACACATACAAACATTTCTGACTTCAGTCTACAGAGACCTAAAGTTTTAATTTAATATTATGTTGTTTATTAATGTTAATGACAACATTGCGTTAATTTTGGTCGCTGATGAACCGTACCACCACTACTGTCAAGCCTACTTTCCTTAGAATTGCATCTAAACGGTACATTTATACCAACTTACAGTATATGGTCCATGAAATCTTTTATTTTAAGAGTGTAAAACATGTGTCCTTGCAAATGTATGTGCGCTAAAGACCAATAATGAGAAAAAGACAGGAAAAGGAGAGGTCACACGAAACGTTTTAAAACCATCCTCGCAATGAGAGTACGGTGATTCACCTTGAAGAGCGCTTGAAACAAGAGAACGCTCCTGTTTCCCCCCTTTTCTCACACCATGGCCTAGTTTTTCATAAGGTCTTATGAGTCCTGACACTTCATTAGCAGCACTCAGCTCCAGTTTTGTCCACACGGTCAAGGTCAAGACATGTCTACTAAGTCATAGCCAAGCCGCCCCTTGCAGGAGCTTTTTTCGTCTTTTTTCTCCTCATTTTCTTTCATCCTCTGAGCCAAAGATGTGCTAAGTTATTGAACTGAAGGTAAAAGGTGCTCGTGGCTTTTACCCGGATTCGCTTTTCTTTTAAATATCCCTCTCACGATTACTTTACTTCTAATCTTGTGAAGCATCCGGATCATTTGAATCACCTGCTTTCTAAAGCCGCCTTACTTATTGCTGGTTATGTCATTAGAGCAGTAACTAGAGTCACTAAAAGAGTCCTAGAATGTAATTTACATGCTTTGTGCCATGATAAAGTTTCAGAGAGGCAGAGAAAGAGCTCTAATTAAGTTAGTCTGGGTGCATAGGCAGGTGTCAGTGACACATTCAGAGCAGAGATGCCATCAGGAGCAGGCCAGAAATGCGATTCAATATGCCATTTCATCTGGCCGAGTAAGAGAAAGATGCATTTAAAGACTGGGAAAAAAAGTGTAAATATTCTTTAATGTAAAACTGTGTGAGTGGGGACCTCTGCGCTGAGGGAAATCTTGTTCACATCAATATCGATGAGATGAATACTGTCTACGGTCTGAAAGAACTCAGAACTCTACGGCTCAGTCAATGCATTCTAATATAAAACGTTTCAAATCGCTTTATGCCAATGTGACCTGACTAACGGGATTGGTTAGTGCACTATGGAGGGTAGACAGAAATGAAAGAGGAAAAAAAGTTGGACTGAAAGAGAATTGAAAAGTTTTAGATGGGGGTTATTAAAGGACAGTGTTCTCATATGCTGACATGGTTGCTCAAGTCACACTTATATCAGTCTAATGTTAGATAAGATTGTTTAGCTTAACCTAATGGCAGATTATTTTGCTTGTTCCCTTGCTCACTTATTTTTGGCATGTTATTTATTAAATCGAGACCATACTTTTTGCTTGTCTAGAAAATGCTTAATAATTTGATAATTTGTAGATATTTGGACTAGTAACAAGACAAAAACGTCTGCAGTGTACTCGACACACTTCATGCTGGGTTCACACCAAATGCGAAGAGAACACACTCAACCTGTCACTTGATCTAGCTGTCTTGTGGAGTTGCAAGATGTTTTGTTTTCACCTTATACAAATGTGTCACTCTAGTTGAAACCTGTGTGGAAGACAACATTGTGTGAATTGAGGCGCATTCCTCCCCATTTGCACCACCTGGCTGGAAATTTTTTCTATTTTCACATTTGCATTGACTTTGTGTGGACCAACTTGAATGAATTCCTTATGAAAGGTGGGGGTGGGGTCAGTCTTTCACTGTCATTGTGAGCTTGGATTGAACTGGTGATTTTTTTTGTATGAGAGTCGATTGCTCTATCAAGGAGGCTAAAGACCATGGCCTCTAGCATCTGCCACTAGAGCACCTATCATAGGTCAGAGGATCGAGGTTTACCCCCCCCCCCCCTTAACCTTCACTCCCATCCAGGTAATGGCACCAGTGTAACCCACTGCACCCAACCTGCACTGAGCTGTGATCAAACTGGTATTTTTATTTATTTTATTTATTTTTGGGAGTAGGTTACACTAACAAGGAGGCTAAAGATTGTCTCTTGCTAGAACACATTTTAGAGGTCAGATGAGTGAGGTTTACCTGCACAGCACTTTACTAGCTGGCCTCTGTTACACTCACCCCCCTAAACCTCACTCCCATCCAGGTCATGGCACTAGTGTAACTCACCAGTCCAACTGCACCAGGCATGTGCACACATAGGACTCAACCTGTGCAGTGCACATGTCCTTTTTAGTCTTGGATAGAAAGTGCCCTTCCAAAATGATCAAAAGTGCCCCCGCGACGCGACACACCCTCCGTCCCGCCCTTCAGTAGGCGCACGACAACACTGATCTTGAGTACGCGCGCTCAACCCCCTTCCCCCGCTTTAAGGCTGATTTATACTTCTGCGTCAAACGCCGGCGTATGCTACGGCGCTGACGCATAGACCTTGGCCATCGCAGTCACTGACGTGCATCTCTCAAAAAATGTAACTACACGTCGCAACGACGCGTATCGTAAGCTCTGTGATTGGTCGGCTTGGTAGCGATGACGAGTCTGGGCGGGGCCGAGAGCCGCGCGAATGGCGCGAGCGATTGTTTACAAGTGTGGAGTCCCGTGAAGGAGCTCCGGATGGAAAGTTTTGTTTTGTGTTTACCTCATAGTTAAAGTTATTGCACGTCCGCCGGTTCCTGCCTCAAAATGAGCGAGTTTGAGCCACTTGTACATCCCGGAAGTGTTCAGGAAAAGCAAAAAAGCAGAGAAGAAATTCGACACAGAGGAACATTAACACCTCACTGCCCACTAGGGTTTCGATAGTGTTAATGCAGACCGACAGAGACAGCGCGCAGAAGTATAAATGCACAGCCACGCGCGTTGCCTGCGCCGTGGGTTACGCCAGTCACTTGACGCAGAAGTATAAATCAGGCTTTACAGTACGCGCGCGACAACACAGCTGATCAGAACGCGCGCGACAACACAGCTGATCAGAACGCGCGCGACAACAAACCGTCGATTATTAGTATGGGAGTTGGTTGCTCTAAAAAGGAGGCTTAAGATCGCCTCTTGCTAGAACACCTTTTAGAGGACAGAGGAGTGAGGTTTAACTGCACCGCACTTGCTGGCCTCTGTTACTGTGATGCCATAAGAATGATCCCACTTCTGACACCAACTGCGATGCCAACACTTCAATCACGAACTGTGATGCCGCAATAACAGTTTTCCCAGAGTGGGTTCACTACCAGGCATGGGATGTCCGACAAAAAAAAAAAAAGAATTTACAAATGAAACATTATATCTGCCAAACAGATACCCAAACATATAACGGTTACACTTGCAAACTTGTCATTGTCTTTGATGAAAGTTGATCAGCCCTCAGGGTCCCCAGTCATTTGCCTGCCTTACCTTTTGACAAGCGGCACCTCTGCTGGAGCCAACTGGAAGTGTCTGTCTTAAATAAGTGTGAACTTCCTGTTGGCTTATGGTGTAAATATAGGGTAAAGCAGGTTTTAACTGCAGTGGCGTCTCTTGCTCTCCCATGTTGTTCTGAAGTTTAATTGAAGTTGATGTGTGGCTCCAAGGCCTCGACTTTCCTGTTTTTGCACTAATTCTGCTCAGTTAAACTCAGATGGTGAGTGAGAGAGAGAGAGAAGGAGAGAGAATAATAGACTACGGCAGCTGTAAGGGTTTTATTCCATACAAGTGTCAGTACTGGTTGTGTGCTGGGAGCCAGGGGCAGACAGGGGCCTGACCATAAATTAGCCAGTAATCAAGTCTGAGCCACCTGGACATAAGTGTGTGTGTGTGTGTGTGTGTGTGTGTGTGTGTGTGTGTGTGTGTGTGTGTGTGTGTGTGTGTGTGTGTGTGGGTGTGTGGGTGTGTGTGTGTGTCAGTTCGAGTGTGTGGTCAGAACCGGGCCCCCTCTGGGATGTGGGGTAATATGGCCTTGAGTGAGCGTTGAACGTTGCCGAATTATCTTTCAGACAATAAATCACATTCTGAGACATGCCGGCACTCACCATTCAGTGCACACAGCTTCTAAATATATTCTTTGCTCTCGTCTACCCTCTTTCTTTCTAAAATCATTTCCTTTTCTATTTGAACATCTCCAAGAGCAAGTACTGAGTGCAACTACATTCAAATATACAAACATGGCTTTTAAAAACACTTTGTTTAGTTAATTTAATAGTTTGAAATATTATTTTTTTTAATTTTTTTTTTTTGCTTTAGTTGACCATATTTTGCAGTATTTAAGTCAAGTTTATAATATGATTTTTTTTTTAATGCAGCTAACAATCAAATTAAATTTACATTTTAAAAGACATAATGTTCAAGAAATCCTTTACCTGTAAATAAATACCTGTCCAGGAATACCGGTACAAATTGCATCTCCATTATGCGTATATTCATTTGTGTTCGCAATAAAGAAACTAAGTAAGCAGTTTTGACTCCTTTACAAATTCGGAAGCTCTTTAGGAGTCCTCAACTGTTAAATATACAATGTCATGAACATACATAAAACGCATCATTACTTTGGATGTTTGGTTCCAGTTTGCTCAGCAAAATACGCATCAAATTTAGGTTCAGTCCAGTTATAGAAGTGCAGGGTGGAGAGTGTAAGACTGATTCCTGAAAGACCCCAATGACAGATAGGTCTCTGTAAGGATCCTGTAGACCAGGGGTGTCAAACTCAATTCCTGGAGGGTCGAAGCCCTGCACAGTTTAGTTCCAACCCTGCTCCACCACACTAAACTGTAGGTTTCAAACAAGCCTGAAGGACTCAATTAGTTTGATCAGGTGTATTTAATTAGGGTTGGAACTAAACTGTGCAGAGATGCGGCCCTTTTGGAACTGAGTTTGACACCTGTGCTGTAGACCAACCTGAACACCTGCAGGTGACCTACACTGACCTGCAGCTTCTTCACAATGGATGTCCAGCGTTCTCCAGCCTCCAGGGCCTAGACTGCAGCTCTGGACGTAAAGTTTGGCTAGTGAAGAAATGGTCATCTCCAACTGAGCCTGGTTTCTCTCTAGGTTTTATTTTTTTTCTTCACTTTCGTCAATTAGTAAAGTTTGTTCCTCAGCACTGCCTTGCTTGGTTTGGGACTTGTGGAGCTGCACATCAATGAATTTGCTCTTTAGTGTTTGGACATTCAGCAGTGAAAATTAAACCACACAGCACTAAACTAAACTGAACCTCAACACTGAAAACTGGAACTGACATTTTCAATCTACTAGAATTTCTATGTTAGGCTGCTTCGACACCATCTACATTGTTAAAGCACTATAGAGATAAACATGAATTTAACTGAATTGAAAATAGACATTACTAATCATTACATTGTAGACATAACTAATTATAAATAATATTCCTCTTTCTTGAAGGTTTAATGTGCATATGTTTCAGAAATCTAGGTCTTTACCACCAAAGTTAGTTTGCATAAAAATCAAAAAGTCTAGATTTTGGTCTAAATGCACAACCCCAAAAACTGGCTTAAAGCAATGAAGCAATCCAGATTTCTATTTCTCTAGTAACAGAAGATTACACACTGAAAGAACCAGTCACATTGAGGAATAGGAGTCATGTTTGTCATGCCATGTAATATACCCATTCTATATAAACTCAAGTATTTTTTTTTTTTTGGTTTGGAGGGAATATCTGATTGAAGAGGTCCTCCCAGCAGTGATTAAAGCATTCAAGGGCAAAGTCTGGAGTCTTCTCTAGTTATTGCTCCAGCAACTTTAGTGAGACACTAGAGACAGTGTTCAAAAGGGACGAGATGTCATGACTCGGCTACCGCTGTTTGGAGACCACTGAGAATAATGTTTGTGAGATCAAATTTCGAGAATGTTTGCGAACTGCAAACATGATTTATGTAGGTTTGTGATGACCCACAGCCTGTGTAGGTGTGTATGGGACAATATAGCAGAGTGTTAAAAATGACATTGTAAATACTTTGTAATCCAGGACTAAATATAACTTTTTTTTATTCTTTGTATGACTGCCCAATATTGGAAAAACTGACTTTGCGGTCTCTTGTTTTTCTGTGATATATATATATATATATATATATATATATATATTGTGATATAAGTAAAAATTCACAAGATGACTATTTGAAAAAATAAATTACATTGTGATTAGGGGTGTAACAGATCAGAGAGAGATCGCCTCCTGCATCATTGAAATCATGTGTATGAAAGCATCGGCTTCCCTGTAAAATTTAATAATGACAAAAAAAAAAAAAAGTTGTAGTGGGGCATAAATGCTTTCTTGGGTTATTAATTAAAGGTGTTTTCTGTCTATGTTTGTTTAGCCTGTATTAATGCATGTAAAGCTGCACAAATAAACATTAACGACAAACATCTCTCAAAATTATGTCACTGAATAGGTTTTCAAAAATTATTCACCTATAATGGAACATGAAGTTTTATGTGTGAATTGTTGAATCATTGATTGAAAATAAACGTGTGTTGTACAAGATGTTAGATTACTGTGAACGTTTCTGGAGACTGCGAAATACGTCCCGGGAGGTACGTATTTTTGCGAATCCGCGAGAAGCCGCTGTGGGTGCTTTTTCGCATCTCAAACGTCTCTCACGAGTGCCGTTCGAGCCCGTGCTGTTCTCGCATAAACTTACTTCCCTAAACCCATACAACAATTTACAAAAGCCATCCAAAAAAAGAAAAGCCCTGGTCTGATTTTTACCACGTTTTCGGATTTTACCACATTTTCACCCTATTGTGAACTTGTTCACTTTATTTTTTTCCTACCTGATTTCTGGAACCGCTCTTCCCCTGACTCTAACCCGGTCGTCATTGTCGTCGTGGTCAGCTCCTCTCTGCGTCTCAAGTCCGCCGACGTACACAACGAGCTAACTGGAATAATTAGATGCTGTGGGAAAACCCTTCGTGTCTTAGTGATCAACCGGTAAGCGTGAAAAGGAACGGTGTTATACCGCCCCGTATCGTTCGCTTAAAAAAATTAAATGCAGCTATACGTACCTCCAGCTACACAATTGCAGTCTCCAGAAACGTCCGTGGGACTACGTTTTCAGAATCAGCCTGGGTTAAGTCTAACAGTCTAACAGTATTGAAGAATAGAAATGTAATACTCAAATGTAAATTAGAGTTTCTTCATTGTATAAATTTATGAACCCAAACAATAAAATCTAATCTAAAGTTTTAAAAGCAGAAAACTTAAAAATATCTTGTGTCCAAATGGTTTAAATAAACTTCCACATTGCGATATTGATCCTGAAACAATTCAGTCCTACTCTTTTGTTCAAGAATAAATTAACCACCATAACCAAACAAAAATATCAACATAATCCAGAAGAATAAAATTCAGCTGATTCATTTAAACAGATCTTTCACTGTATGTGCTGTCTGAACTGAGTGATTCATTAAGAGAAGTCGTGTTTTAGTCTCCAGCTAGTGTCCACACAACTAACTGACCATTGCATTGCTTGTAAAGCGTGATGACATTTCTGTAACATGCTCTCATTTTATTTAGCCTGGCTACTTAGAATTGCATGTTGTCCACATAGTGACTATGTATTCTGTCTCAAACTGCTCAACTGAAAACAAAGAATATCACTTTTAATGGACTCCCTCACATCAGAACTGCATCAATAAATCATCTCTGGACAACTGTCGAATGAGATTTAAGCATGAACGTCCTTAAGAAATTGACCTAATGATGCCTGAAGAAAATACACTATTCTTGCATTTAAACTACAAGAGTTGCTTCCATATTAAATGATTTATTTTATTTAGAAAAAAAAAATAAAGACTAAGAAATGCACGTCTGGCACAGAATACGCCACAAGATGCAATACATGTGTACATTTGTATTACGCTTAACTCTGAAAAAAAAAAAAAAAACATTGTAAAAATAGTGCAATGAAATGAAAAGGGGTCGTTTTTCATTTGTATATATAAGTACATGGTTTGATGCTAATTACAACCACTTAAAAATTGTCTATACAGTAGCTTTAACTGTTTTAATTTGATGAAAGAAGCGTTGTTTATGCTTGACCAACTGAAAAAAGCATAATCCTCCAGTTTCCTTTTCATCTATTTTGAGAAGATTGCACAATAATCAATAGAGATGAAGTCACTTAAAGCTCTACATTCAGAAATACATCTGCGAGGGTCCTTTTTACCACACATTTCCTTTTAGTGCTTGAGATTGTGTGGTTTGCATGTGAACAGAGCACCTTTATTGCAGCAAAAATAGATTCTTTGGCTGTCACAGCTTGTCTTTTGAACCAAATTATGTACAGATAGAAGAGAAAAGAAAAGAGAAATGGAGTGAGAGAGGCACAATGGAGCGTAAGAAAGAGTAAGAAAGCCTTGGGATCATAAGTAAATCAGTGAGTGACACTGACAGTTCAATCATCTCTCAGCCTGACAGCATCCGTCATACCTGTCATATCACTTAATATGATTTTCAGCACCGCCATGTTATGACTTTTATAAGCAGATCAGTCTCCCGTAATTGCCTACATACAGTAATATCTCACTCAGCGAGGCCATAATCAAGTGTGATAATGTACAGTATGTCTAAGCATATGCTGGGGTCCAACAAGATCAGGAGTGATAAGGCTTTACTGCTGCAGTTTTCTTTAAAGGCAGGTATCATGCAATGCAGAGCAAGAGCAACCCATCAACATGCTATACTCAGGATAAAGAAGTGACTGCAGCTTCAAAGGACTTGCCAGAAAATAGCTGCAAAAAGTGTTTTTGGTTGGTGACACACCAAAGCCCCATGTCTTTTATTGGAGAGATTGGAATTTGAATTTTCAACACATAAATTAATCAACTTTTCCCAAATACATGAAAGCTATTGACTGATATTCTGGGAGAAGAATAGAGTAAACATTCTAGTTATCTAAAGTAAATGCATCTGTTGTGAACACAGCCACGGATTATGTGCAAAATAATTATTATTTCAGCCTTCATTAGACATCAGTGTGTATTTAACAAAATCACACATATTTAGTCTTGCTGGTAAATGTGTGTAGTAAATGTGTGTAGTCAAATGCAAATAAACAAATCATTTATTGAAAACACTGAGAAGTTCTGATTTGACAAGCAGTGTGCTGGACTTGGTTTGTATACAGTATATCAAGATTGGGGCAGTTCAAGAACAAACCCCACAATAATTTAGTTTTGCTATTAAATATGTGTATCCAAATTCCTGATATGCAAAACAAACATTACTTCATTGAAAACACTGAGAAGTTTTGATTTGACAAGCAGTGCGCTCGACTATAACAGTGCCAGCACTTGCGGGAAAGTAGATTTGAATTTAGCAGCTGATTATGTTTCAGACAGAACATTTTAACTGTATGACTGGGATCAGCATAGACTGATCACACCAGTGTGATTTACACGTCAAAGTGTTAAGATTACATTTTGGTCATGGCAATATGTATGTATGTGTGTATATATTTGGGATAGGACAGTTCACGAAAAAAAAAAAAAAACATTTTGTTTTGCTATTAAATATGTGTATCCAAATGCCTGATATCCAAAACAAACATTACTTTATTGAAAACACTAATAAGTTTTTTTTTTTTTTTTTAGATTACATGGCCTTGATGGTTTGTTAGTTTGTTCGTGGCTTGTTTGTTGGTTTGTTCATTTGTTCAATCATTGGTTTGTTAGTTCATTGGTTTGTTCTTTCCTTCGTTCATTCCTCTGTTCGTTGGTTGGTTTGTTTATTTGTTTGTTGGTTCATTCATTGGTTCGGTCACTCAATGGTTGGTTGGTTGGTTGGTTTGTTTGTTGGTTAGTTCATTCGTTGGTTCATTCATTGGTTTGTTTGTTCGCTGGTTTGTTTGTTCATTGGTTAGTTCGTTCATTGGTTCGTTCCTTCATTCTTTCTTTGTTGGTTGGTTGGTTGGTTTTCAGTTTTTAGATTACGTGGCCTTAAGAATAACTTATTTTTTTTTAAACTGTAAATGGTAGAGTATAAGGCTGATGTATGGTATTTCTAAGAAGTATTTAAGTGTTACAATATGGGATTTTGTTTCCAAAGTAAACCAAATCAAACCAAAACCTTGACTATAGAGCCATGATCCAAACCAAACTGGTGATTTTGTGAACTATCCTACCCCTAGTATGTATGTACTTAGTTACTTATTTATTTTTTTATATTAAAACTGTGTCTTCGGGTACAGTATATGAAAGCAAACCATCAGACCCCACTGTATGCGAACACAAAGCCCTTGCATAATTGCTTATATGCTTTTGTTAAATTGCATTTAGAAGCACATCCCTACAAATATCAATTATGCTTTTGTCAGTGGCCTTTATGTACTTAATAAATCAATAATGGTTTAGTTGAATTTACCTGTTGATAAAACTTAATTCAAAGAGCCGCTGAACATCGGTGCGTTTCCTCATCTGTTGTGTGCCTGAGGGCCAATTACCTCCTCCATTAGTACAGATGCTTTTGTCCTTGATCTGCCTGGTATATTTGGGCTTGGAGAGGACCGCTGATCTCTTTAGGACATTAGAGAAACAAAAGCACAAAAGAAGAAACGAGAGACTCTTCAGTCATTATTCTAGCCTGATGAGAGCTGCCAGGCCATTACAGGCATATTCATGGATGCCTCGCAGTAATGAGGACCCACATTCAGAGGACAAGAGGGTCATTAGAAAGCCTTCAAGGAAGAACCCAGTCTCTTGAACGCACAGCACGATCCAGACACACACACTCACAGGCGGAGAGAGAAAAAGAGAGAGAGCGAAAGAGGGAGAACTCACAGAAAGTCAATTGTTGAGATATTTCTGTTTATAGAAAACACTATTAATTATAATTGTATTCACTTATTTGGCACATGTTTGAGAAATTGAACCTGGAAATAATGATCCATGTGAATTACAGATGCACAGAGTTAAGTCATGGGTAAATAATAATTGTTAAGTGATGTCACAATATGTTGTACCATTATTTGTTGGTTCGTTCGTTGGTTCACTGGTTGATTTGTTTGTTGGCTTGTTCATTTGTTTGTTGCTTTTTTCGTTGGTAGGTTTGTTCACTCATTGGTTGGTTTGTGGGTTGGTTGTTTTTTTTTTTAGTACGTTCATTGGATTGTTTGTTCATTGGTTTGTTTGTTCATTGGTTTGTTCCTTCGTTCATTCCTTTGTTTGTTCCTTCATTCGTTCCTTTGTTCATTGGTTGGTTGTTTTGTTTGTTGGTTCGTTCATTTGTATGTTGCTTTGTTCGTTGGTTTGTTCATTGGTTCGTTGGCTGGTTGGTTGGTTAGTTTGTTAGTTTGTTTGTTGGTTTGTTCTTCGGTTTGTTTGTTCGTTTGTTCAATTATTGGTTTATGTGTTCATTGTTTTTTTCCTTCATCCATTCCTTCGTTTGTTCCTTTGTTTGTTTCTTTGTTCGTTGGTTGGTTGGTTTGTTGGTTGGTTTGTTTGTTGGTTTGTTCATTGGTTCGACCACTTAATGGTTAGTTGGTTTGTTTCTTTGTTGATTAGTTCATTCGTTGGTTCATTCATTAGTTTGTTTGTTCGCTGGCTTGTTCATTGATTGTTTGTTTTTTTCTTTCTTTCTTTCGCTCATTCTTTCGTTTGTTCCTTCATTCATACTTTTGTTTGTTGGTTGGTTGGTTGGTTGGTTCATTTGTAGGTTTGTTCATTTGTTTGATGTTTTGTTTGTTGGTTCATTGACTCCTTGGTTGGTTTGTTGGTTGGTTGGTTTGTTTGGTAGTTTTTTTATTGGTTTGTTCATTGGTTTGTAAGTTCACTGGCTCCTTCGTTCATTGGTTCCTTCGTTCATTCCTTCATTTGTTCATTGGTTTGTAAGTTCACTGGCTCCTTCGTTCATTGGTTCCTTCTGTCATTCCTTCGTTTGTTCCTTTGATAGTTCCTTTGTTTGTTCCTTTGTTCGTTCCTTTGTTCATTCTTTTGTTCCTTCCTTCATTCTATTTTCATTACATTTTAATGTATAATGCATTAACAAATGTACAGGGGAAATTAACATGATGCCACGTTTTGATGCCCTGATATCAAAAATGTTATAAGCAAAAGAGATTTGAAATATAGCAAATAAAGAAAAACACATTAATAGAAAACCAATGCAAAAATAAATGCAATTTATAAATGTATCACAATTAAACTTCATTGCAAGTAAAGTGTTTCAAACAACTATGTGAAAATAAAACACAAACATTTTCATTTAATTTAATTTCATCAATAGTCTGGATTTTGATTAGATGAAATATCTAATCATAACTTCTAATCATAATATCTAAAGTAATATCTATAAGTTCAAAATGCATTTGTTTACTTGGCGTGTTCAAATAAGCCTTCTTTCTATTATATTAAATGAGCTAAATACTGAAATAACCAGCTTTGTTCTGCACATGCAGTTCTTTCACACTTCTGTTGTCATATTTTTAGAAAAATAAGTATAATTGTGATTTATTTTGCTGGTCAAGCTCACTTTCATTTAAGAGGCTGGCTGACAGCCTGCAATTTAAGCTGAAGTAATTGTTTTGTCATTCAGTAAAGCAAATTCTCTGCTTCACCACAGTGTCTTCCATTACTCTAAATCACAGTATCACTCTATAAATCACATTCCATTTGTATTTAATGATTATTTCTGTAAATATGCCAGTAGTAAATATACTGTATGTTAACTGTTATTTTTGAATGACATTTTAGTGTGCGGCTTCTGTAAATACAATGAGTAAAAAATAATATACCATGTTACAATTTGGACAAAATTCAGCAGCTAGAATTCTGACCAGTGCAAGAGAGCACATAACCCACATAACCTATTCTGAAAAATCTACACTGGCTTCCTGTTAGTTCTCAAACTGAATGTTAAAATTCCTTATGCTTGCGTACAAGGCCTTGAATGGTCTAGCACCACACTATTTATCTGAACTTTTAATCCCATACGCTCCTAGATGTGCTTCACACAAGTCTGACACTGGTCTTTTAATTGCTCAGACAACATGGCTAAAATTTATAGGAGGCAGGGCATTATCTTTATTGGTTGGCTTGGTAGCACTGACAAGTGTGGGTGGAGAGAGCTGCGCGAACCCGTTGGAGCCATTGTGTTTTGTGTTTACCTCATGATTAAAGTTGTTGCACATCCGCCAGTTCCTGCCTCAAATTGAGTGAGTTTTGAACTACTTGTACATTAGTGTTCAGAAAACACCTGCGAAGAAACTCGACACAGAGGAACAGAAAGACCTACTGCCAGCTAGCGTTCCTGAAGTGTTATTGCAAAGCAACACAAACAGCACGAAGAGGTAAAAATGCATGGTGCAAGGCAGGTGCTGTGGAACGTGTCGGTCACTAAATGCAGAAGTATAAACCAGGCTTTACCTCCTGTTATTTGCAATTCAGTGTATTTTTATATCATCTTTTAAAACTTATGTTTTTAGGATAGCTTTTATTTGATTTTATTTGACTTTTACATGCTTTTTAGATCTATTACTATTATTATTATTTTATGTGCTTTTAATTATTTTTATTATAACATTTTTCTTTTTTGCATTTATCTTTGTATCTTTTACTGCTGCAAATTTTCTCTGTAAAGGCACTATATAAAAATAAAGTGTATTATTATGACAAAAAATTGTAAAGATTAAAGAAATAGCAAGAAATTTTGCATTCCTAATATCGGCTGGGACAGAACTCCACATTTTTGGAAAATAATGAGGAAACTAGGATGAAAACCTTTGCAGAGATTGTAGATTCTGGTACGGACATACATTCATTCATTTTCTTGTCGGCTTAGTCCCTTTATTAATCTGAAGTCGCCACAGCGGAATGAACCACCAACTTATCCAGCAGATATTTTTACACAGCGGATGCCCTTTAAGCCGCAACCCATCCCTGGGAAACATCCACAAACACTCATTCACACACAAACTACAGACAATTTAGCCTACCCAAATCACCTGTACCGCATGTCTTTGGACTGTGGAGGAAACCAGAGCACCCGGAGGAAACCCACGCGAACACAGGGAGAACATGCAAACTCCACACAGAAAGGTCAACTGAGCCGAGGATCGAACCAGCGACCCAGCGACCTTCTTGCTGTGAACCTCGACTCGACTACCTACGTCGCCACTACTTCGCCCAGGGACATACAGTCATTTATGGGTTTACAGGCTGAGGAAGACCCATTTTAACTTCTTTATGCATCAAATATGTGCTCCAAACTTTTTCTTGATTGAGACATGCTGAATTCTTCTTGCATTGCAGTGTTTCCAAACTACTTTGTTTTTCTTACCAAAATTTGTATCTGTTTTATTCATTATTTTCTGTAAAGCTGCTTCTGGCCATGACGTGTCCACACTAAATGGCTATAAGAGACATGTTTATACATAGGGATTATATAGAACATCTTTCATTTATTCTCTAAGGAAAGGAGAGATCTCCACTTAATCATCATACTTAGAAGGAAATTGTGTTTTATGCAATGGCAAAGTTTTATGAAGCTTGAAGCATCATAATTGGTACTCTGTCTCGGCCGATCATCATGATGAGAAATCGGTATTTGGCTCCAAAAATCCTGATCGGAGCATGCCCAGTAATTTGTCTTCTTTTGTTCAAATTTTGTAAAGTTATCTGTAACCATTGACTTCTATAGTATTTGTTATTCTCACTATGCATGTCAATTGTGGCAGGTTTTCAGCTTTCTTCAAAGTATTTGTGTTCAACAGAATACAGGTCTGGAACACCTTGAGGGTGAGTAAATAGTGAGCAAATTTTTATTTTGGGGTGAACTATCCCTTTATCTTCTATTCCTAAAAAAGCCAAAACCACAAGACAATTCCTTTAAAAACATCAATGCATTAGCACGCACTGTTACACAATTGGGACAATTGGCTTCATACATTAATGACTGTATACACACACATATATACAGGGCGCGCTTATTCAGGTGCGAGATGCAAGTTTAGTTGCACCTGTTCCCCAGGTGGCCCTTGGCACTCAAACTCAGGTGTGCATGAACTGAGATGGCCACCGGGCGGGCATGCTCTAATAACTCACAGCCTCTTTTGACAGACATGAACGCCTCTCATCCATCTTTAAACGTCTCCTCACGTCAGCCCTGAGAGAAACATCTGGAAGTCTCTTTTGCACCATATAATGTTATAATTCCTTTTGATTAATAATTATTTGACACTGCCTTTCGAAGCGCGTTACATAGATTACATTAACTGCGAATATCTCCTTGAGCTACACCCAAAAAATGAAGTTGGTCCGTTTCTAAATCAACTCATTTTTTGGAGTGTGTCTGGTTTTTATTATAACAGATATATCAGCAGTCGGTGGAGACGCTGGCTGTTTTTCACCAACCAGATTTGACTTTGGGTATCAAGTGGTGTCCCAACATGTTTAAAAATCAAACAATGAAATGCATTAATAAAAGCCTGAACTGCATCGGCTCAACAATATTTCTCCTATTCCGGCTTTCACGCTCTCAGCAGTCAATAATTCACTGCACAAAACACTTGTAGTTGGCACAAACCGTGTTTACCCTTGTTTCATGATTTTCAAGTTTGAGAGCATGTCACACAGCCTATCCACGCTGGCATCTGTCTGATTTGGCACAATTTGATCAAGTGACAGATGAATTTGAGGCAAAATATTATATAGTTTGAGTAGGCAACAACCTTTAAAGAGGCAATTGATACAAAAATCTTCGCTTGAACTAAACCTTGATTTGTTTTTGTTTCAACTGTTCAACACAAAAGATGATATTTTGAAGAATGTTGGGAATCAATATTCATTAACATCTATAGTATTTTTTCACTAGTTTGTTTGATTGATTTTACCTAATATGGATATAAATTAGGTAGCACGATTCCCTCACAGCAAGACGGTTGCTGGCTGGGTCGGTTAGCACTTCTGTGTGGAGTTTGCATGTTCTCCCCGTGTTCATGTGAGTTTCCTCTGGGTGCTCCGCTTTCCCCCACACGTCCAAAGACATGCGGTATAGGTGAATACGGTAAGCTAAAATTGGCCATAGTGTGTGTGAATGAGTGTATGGGTGTTTCCCAGTGATGGGTTGCAGCTGTAGGAGCATCCACTGTGTAAAACATATGCTGGATAAGTTGGGGGTTCATTCCACTGTGGAGACCCCCTAACTAATAAAGGGACTAAGCCAAAAATAAAATGAATGAACGAATGAATAAATGAATGGATATCATTAGCTACCATTTACCAACATTTATCAAAATGTCAATAGAAAAAAAAGAATATCATTACGAAGATAAGTCACGTCTGTAATAATAGTTTTTCTTTTTTTCAATGCAAAAATGAAAAACTAAATAATACAAATTATTTTTGTTCCATGTGGAGCCAACCCTTATCCTTTTAACCAGGGGTCATCAATCTTAGTCCTGGAGGGCTGATGTCCCTGCAGTGTTTAGCTCCAATTTTCCTTAACACACCTGCCTGGGTGTTGCAAGTATACCTAGTCAGACCTTGAATAGCTGGTTCAGGTGTGTTTGATTAGGGTTGGAGTTAAAATCTGCATGACATCGTCCCTCCAGGAACAAGTTTGATGACCCCTGCTTTTGACTGATATAATTTTAATTCGCAGAATTTATACTAATTATGTCAACTCACAAAAACTACTTTTTTTTTTTTTTTTTTTTTTTGTCACGTCCATAACTCATTAAAGTTGCCATTATTTTAAATATAAAACAGATGTACAGACGGATATTTTTTGATGTCAGAACTCTTAAGGGGTAAAAAAAATATAAACAGATGTTTCATTATACTGGTAACATATAAATTCTCTAAGTATAAACATAATTTTTTTGTTTTTACTGCAAATGTCACATCCATAACGCTGAAATCAGCCATAAATCAATAATAAATATAAAATGCCGGATTATATATACAGTTGAAGTCAGAATTATTAGCCCCCCTTTATTTCTTTTATTATTATTTTTTTTACTATATCCCAAATGATGTTTAACAGAGCAAGGACATTTTCACAGTATGTCTGAAAATATTTTTTCTTCTGGAGAAAGTCTTATTTGTTTTATTTCAGCAAGAATAAAAGCAGTTTTTAATTTTTTATATGCATTTTCAGGTCACAATTATTAGCCCTTTAAAGCTTTTTTTTTTTTTTTTCGATAGCCAGGTTATTGTATAATGATGGTTTGTTTTGTAGATTAAATCCCCTAACTTGCCTAGTTAAGCTAATTAACCTAGTTAAGCCTTTAAATGTCACTTTAAGCTGTATAGAAGTGTCTTGAAAAATATCTAGTCAAATATTATGTACTGCCATCATGGCAAAGATAAAATAAATCAGTTATTAGAAATTATTTATTAAAACTATAATGTTTGGAAATGTGTTGGAAAAAAAATCTTCTCTCTGTTAAGCATAATCAGGGAAAAAAAATAAACAGAGAGGTTAATAATTTAGGGGGGCTAATAATTCTAACTAACTGTATACACACAAACCCATTAAAATATGTTCCCTTTAATTTTAATTTCTGAGGAAAAACTATACATCAATCATACATAATCAGCATGATTCCATGATGCATATTTATCACTAAAATGTTATTTGGTTTACATATTTTATTTAGATTTTTTTTCAAAAATTTGTATCAGTCATAATTAGACAGTATTGAAGACTCATAGTGCAGCAAATAATACATTTAAGTCTTTATATTTTGCCACTGTTCTTCACACTATTATGCATTACATTATCTTTCAGGAGAAATGACATGAAATATTATTTCGAATATGATCACATTCTTTTAGGTTTAAAAAAGAATATATGATTCCCTGACTGACAAGAGAACATTACTTCACCGATAGCTTAAAAATACAATTTATTTGAAGCACTCAAGCAGACGCTTTAGTAGCAATACGCTTTCTATGTATATAAAATCAGTTTTGCAAATTTAATTTGATGCAGACACTAAAATGGGACGTCTCGTCTTTGACCCAATATCATTTTGCAGAAATGTCGCCACAGGCAACCTTTTTTTTTTTTCCAAGAGTTGATTTATTCACTTTGAGGCAGAAACAGACTTCCACAGAAACCAGATTCAGACTCCTAGTTTAGATTTAGTCTAACATCACTTACAAAAAAAGAGAGAGAGAAAAAAAAACACAACAGAAAACCCGAAGTTGGTCTGTAAGCGAGATTTGCTTTGACATCTGACAACCGTGAATTAATCCAATCGTTTCATGTAACATGCGGGGGCAGTACCTTAGTCTGCGAGCAGCATGCTGATGATTCTCTCAGTGTCTGTTGCTGCCTAATGAAACGAGATGAAAATGAGTTTGTTTTTGGCTCGAGATAACAGGCCGTGTCATTCACATGCAAACCTCCTCTGAAACGTCAAGTCTCTTTGATCCTAGACATGAAACAAAAAAACTACAACAGGGAGACGTTCACTTGTACCAGGAGATGAGCTAATTTGGTAACTCTTTTCATGTCTGGAGTGCGTGCGAGCTTGGAGACCAAAGCTTGGAAATATTAAGAAAGTCACTTTTAAATGATCAAATAACCATGTGAGACAAATTATCAGACAAAGCAATGGGCAATCATAGTCAAGTCCTCTTCCTAACTACACATGCACCTTGTCGGCGGTGCTGGGTAATGACCTGTTTTGAGGCAGGTTTTAGCGCGGGGAGCATGTTGGGATAAACGTGTCGCTTGATTTGCTTTGCCGCTGTAGCAGTGCAAAATCCACAGGTGGCCGACATGGATTACTCGGATTTATCCCCTAACCAATGAACTGCATATGGCAGGAAGTAAGAATTGAACAAAATATGCACATGCACAGACAGAACCAGTGATCCAACAAAACCCAGCCACCATTGGACTTGAGTTTACTCATGTCAGAGCAATCCAAGTCCGACATTATTAACCCGCTTGTTGAGTTATGTCAAAAATGACCCCTGCACCATTTTTATATAGCAGAAAATTTGTCATCTTTGAAGTTTTTTTTCAACTTAAATTTGCTGCCATTTTTTCATTTTTTTCTAAAATTATCCCAACATTGGAAATAAATAATTTTCTATGTTTTAAGGTTTATTTTTTGTACTTTTATGGGACTATAAGGAAGGGTTGCGCAGTCTAGCACCGCGATACTATGGCTCCAAAAAAATATAAAAACAGTAGTATTGTCATCACAATTGTGTAATCAATGGACCACTTTATTTTACTTTTTTTTTAACTGTCTGCATACGGGTTCTAGTTTGCTGCTGTCATGACAGATCATGTGGTGTGATCAACGATTTATGTATTTTTTAAATTAAATTTTTATTATTGCTATAACAACAAAAAAGTCACAGTATATACAAAAAAAAACATAGAAAGTGTGTACAAATAATATGTTTTCAATAATAAGGGAATTCTGAATTGAATTCAACATCTGTAAAGTGTGAATATTAATGAAACAGTAAACCTCAAACTCTGTAAACCATATTCAAATACATGTTAAACATTACAAATAGAGATGTTGAATGACTATATTCACCCCATGCTAAAAAAAATCTTTTAAATGGAGTTTAGTGGCTGGGATGCACAAGAAAAGAAACCAAAAAGCCACTTTGGCGACATCCTTTTTTTATTTAGTCTCCTCACTGCTGCTATACGGCAATCATTTTCGCATTTGTTGCTGTTCTGACCTAGCCTCCACAGTCACCAGATCTCAATCCAATAGAGCACCTTTGGGATGTGGTGGAACAAGATTCGCATCATGGATGTGATGCTATTTTGCCAATATGGACCAAAGTCTCTGAGGAATATTTCCACAAAGAATTAAAACAGTTCTGAAGGAAAAAAGGGGGTTCAACCAAATACTAGTTAGTTTGTACCTAATATAGTGGCCGGTGACTGTATGTGTACATCCAGAAAACCAAAAATAAGATACTAATTTAAATACAATAGCATTTATAAATAATGTATTATGAGTAGAGTATTATAGAGTATTATGACAAATAAAATATAGTTTTTTTGGCAATTTGCTTTATTTTGCAGATTTGAGTTATGAATTAATACAGTATTGTGATAAGACTTGGTATTGTGATACTTCAGCTAGCATGGCATAATTTTTGATAGAGTTTGGGGACCTTATATGTTGTTTTTATAAGGTGGTGGATTATTTAAAAAGGTGACATTGTATACTAATGTAACATACTGTGAAGCCTTTTGCTTTATTTATTCATTAGTTTGCTTGTTGGTTTATGTTATATCTGGGTACTTGGAAATGTTTACATTTTATAATATAATAAAAAGGAATTGGGGGAAAAAAATAATAAATAAACTGGCTTCTGGTCAACTACTGTAAAATGAAAACTTTCCAGATCCTGTGAAGTGACTCTTGCAGATGAACACATTGAAATATTGATGCAAAACGATGTTTTGTGCAGCCGATACATTATGCAAACTAGCAACTATGGTTGGGTCAATAGATGGTGCCATCATCGATGGCCGATAGAATGAACATCTGCGATGCTGAGCCGGCATCGTGATCCTTCGTCCCGCCTCCGTCGCAAACCCGCCCGCGAAAAACACACACGTAGGTCCCATTTACACCAATACGTCTTAGTTTTAAAATGGCATTTGAAAACAACCCACATCCACACTGATGTTTTATCTTGCATTTCTGGACATCCCAACATCCACACTATACTGCTAAAAACAGGCAGTCAGCATAAAATCCCAGAGAGCTATGCACATCGGACAGTTTATCAAGGATGTACCGATGGATTGCATCTCACTATAATTGTTAAACATGTTATTTAATTAATCTTGTTTCTAACTAACGACTCTTTGGTTTTTTGAATCTATCAGGTAACGTGTCACAGCGTCAGTACACCGCTTCAATCTTTTACTCTCCCAATTGTACTTAGTAATTTTAGTGAAAAACCTTAGATACTGTTGGTTGGTTGCTGTTGGTTGTGCATCTTTTTTTACCAACCAAGTTTGTCAACGCCTTTATAACAACACAGATCACCCTGCCTATTCATGCCAGGATCCCGAGGAAAAAGTGACAGGTGATAAATTGTGTGAGCTTATCTTTGGTTATGGGTAAAACAGACCACACAGGTCAGGTAGTTGAAACGGTAGGCTATAATAATAAATTTATTATGAATTAATTAATTATTCATAAATAATTAATTCTCTGCTGCTTATGACGATGATGCCATTGTCCATTGTAATGTTTCGTTTTAGACGTAGTACAATGCCAAATTGGTCGACATCACCCAACCCTACTAGCCACATTTTTATCCACTTTAAGAACAAGATATGTTCTTCCACAACAAATCTACATCCAACTGGGTCACTGCGCTAACTCACCCATCCTCATATCTTATTTGATCATGCTTCATATCTGACCTCATCTGGCACATTTCTTTTTTTTTCCCCAGTCTGGGCATTATATCACCGGAGACTGGACATCAGAACTGCTGCCAAACATACTTGACCTTGGCAAAGCAGTGGGCAGCGGACAAGCATGCCTGCCTTTCACGGCTTCCTTTGGCTTCGCTCCACGCCTGACACTGTCCTAGATTGGCATGACAGTGCCCTGCTTGGCACAGATAACATGCTACTGGGTGGAAGTTCACCGTGCCATGCCACAGATCCCGTGCCAACGTGGCTCCAAACAAGCTTGTGTGTGTCAAAGCATGTGCACAGGCAATTAAGCAATTAGGATAGGCAATGACTAAAACACATTGAACTACAGTCATTTCAAAATGAAACACGGAGCCCACAGGACATCAAAATTGTAGCTTTGAAGCTTTTAGTCCATTCTAGTGTGTACCTAAAAGCACACAAAATTATCACTTAGATTCAATTATTATTTTATACCCAGAAAAAAGACCCAAAAATGCTGGAAAATAGACAAAAACAGTTGCACTCTAGTTTTTTGGCACAATGTCCAATTTCATAGGACATAAAAATAAGGAAATAAAGAAAGCTGTGCTAAACAAAGTTGTATAGGGTGTTTATTCAGGAGTGGAATGGCTGAGTACGTTTTACGAGCAAAAAAAAAGAAACAATTATAAGAATTAAAAATCACAGCATGAAATTGATTATAGTATAAAATAAGATTTAGAATTGAGGATTAGCTCTTCTGTTTACATTTCACAGCTATAAAGATGACCAGCATGACAGTTTTCACGCTGCGTCTTGAGAATCTTGTTCAACCTAAATAAGATTATTTCTTTAACTTCAACAATTAGCCACGGATTATCAACAATCCACTGTAATTTTGGAAACAACACTTCAGTAGGTCTTGAAAATGTTGAGCAATGGGTTAGTCAGAAATAAATGAAACCATATATGAGAGGTTGCATTTTGATTTTATGATCATTGTTCCGTTTCATGAATGTTTCTTGTGTATGCCATGTAAGGCTGGGTGATATTGCAAAAAAATAAATGAATAAATAAAAATACAATATCATGTTTCATAGTATTAGATATCAATAATTACTGAATATTTTTTTACAATCCATTTAAGAATATTAGTTCTTGCTTTTTTTTATTATTTAACCACTTTTTTTAATTTATCAACTGTACCAAGACAAACAGTTTTGATAGTCAAAAACAAAAAAAAATGTAACTGAATATCGGACCACTTTATATTAAAATAAGCAGTGTTGAAGAGACTTTTAAACTTGATGAATAAAATGTTACAAAGTGTGTGCATTGGTAAAGGTAGATCAACATCTGTAAAGTGTGAATATTAATGAAACAGTAAACCTCAAACTCTGTAAACCATATTCAAATTCGTGTTAAACATTACAAATAGAGAGGTTGAATGACTATATTACCCTCATGCTAAAAAAATCTTTCAAATGGAGTTTAGTGGCTGGGATGCACAAGAAAAGAAACCAAAAAGCCACTTTGGCGACATCCTTTTTCTATTTACAGTCTCCTCACTGCTGCTATACGGAACTCATTTTCACATTTGTTGCTGTTCTGACCTGAAGTGACAAGCGTGAGTGCATGGTTTACAAATTATTGCTGCAGCTATGATGTTTATAAAGAAAAGTAAAAAGCACGGCAGTGTTTGAGTGCGCTGTGTTTGTCTCAGGCAATAAGTCTACTGTTATTACTGAAATGTAGTATATTCCATACAAAGTGTGAAGCAAATTGGTTAGTTCTACTTACAAGAATCACTGTGCGCACATGGCATTTAGATGTTACAGATGTTTAGATGTTTTTCAACTACCAATAGGAAACGCCACAGCCTACATGAGTATTGTTGCTAACTATGTCCATCTCTTTATGACCACGATGTACCCATCTTTTGATGGCTACTTTCAGCAGGATATTGCACCATGTCAAAGTGCAAATCATCTCAGACCAGTTTCTTGAACATGACAATGAGTTTACTGTACTCAAATAGCCTCCACATTCACCAGATCTCAATCCAATAGAGCACCTTTGGGATGTGGTGGAACAAGATTCGCATCATGGATGTGATGCTATTTTGCCAATATGGACCAAAGTCTCTGAGGAATATTTCCGCAAATAATTAAAACAGTTCTGAAGGAAAAAAGGGGGTTCAACCAAATACTAGTTAGTTTGTACCTAATATAGTGGCCGGTGACTGTATGTGTACATCCAGAAAACCAAAAATAAGATACTAATTAAAATACAATAGCATTTATAAATAATGTTAGTGCATTAACTATTGTTAACAAATTAGATCTCATAGCAATGTGGGTTCACTAAAAATCCCAACTTTGTACTATGATAAACGACAAATTAAAAGCGGACATTTGTAAAACATATCACCGTTAAATTTCCTTCTAAAAATAATGGTAGGAAAGCAGTTTTGCTCCACTGAAGTCATTTCTTACCTTTCTGGAGGCATAATTATATCCTAGTATATAATAAATGTAATAATTTAACTGGTGTCGACACAATGAAATTGAGTGACACTGGAGCCCATTATCGGTCTGATGAAATATTAAAAATCTCTCAAAAAAGATCTCTTTATCAAACTGGAAAAAGCGGGCGTTTCATAGAACGACCCAAAGATGGATTAACAAGAAAAGCATTTAGACGTGGGGAATGATTGGAAACAAGCTAGTCTGCCTTCAAGATTAAATTTCTATAGTTTAATTTAAACTTGAAGTGAAACCAAACTTACATACTGTATGATATGAAGGAGTTTCAGCTCTTTTCATATGACAGATTGCACATGTTTTGCAGCAAGAGACCGACTTAATGGGACAGTTCACCCAAAATATTATGCAACAGGAAAGAAGCTTTCCAGACTTTTATAAATATGCTCAGGATCACTTGCCAAGACTGTGGATTAAAAGCTGTAAATAAAGTTTGGTTTCCTTAACAAATTGATCATTTGACTTTATAAGGACATGTTCATTCATTCATTCATTACAATAAAAGTGACTCAGCCCTTGACTTGCATTATATGAATCATCAAGGACCGCTCACTCATTCATTCAGTCATTCAATAATTCATTTATTACTATAAAAGAGCATTATCCCATGACTTGCATTATGTATCAAAAAGGACCGCTCATTCATTCATTCATTCATTCATTCATTCATTCATTCATTCATTCATTCATTCGTTCATTCATTCATTCATAACTATAAAATAGCCTAATTCCTTGACTTGCATTATAGGAATCCTCAAGGACCAAGTTACACCTAACATTTTTCTTAAATATTCCAATATAGAAGCTTTCTTGCATCTTGAATGGCCGGAAGGTGAATAAATTAAATGTGTATTTTAATTTCAGATTTTAAAAAAAGAATATTCCTTTAAAGTCATGCTCATGAGCAGGTGTGTTTGTGTTATCAGACATTAAGTAGGTTGCATAAGTGACCTCTCCTGATCTAGAATAAAAGCAGCGGTATGAGTCTCTTGTACATCACGCCATCACCCACGCATGACCTGTGCTCAGCATGACCACTCGGAAACAGCACTTCAAGCAAACGCTGCTGCGCTTGCAATATCACAAGTGTACATTCGTAAAAGATTAAACTTAACAATGCTCTCGGCTGATGTAGACGACTCAATGGCCCTTCTCCATCTGTGATCTGAGTGAAATCTCACTTCTGATCTTCAGAAACGACTGCATAAGCGAAGAAAAAACACTCCCGCTGTGGTTCCATTTTGTTCCAAGAACCAGCTTGTCTCCTTTGAGATGTACTTGTTTTAAGTTACAGATTTAAATTTCATTAGCTTTTGATTTTTAAAGACTGGCCTGTTCAGGCACTGCTCTCCAGTAGATTTAAACAATGCTCAGCATTTCATATGTTTAATTTAAAAGTAAAGAGCGATATCTGACCATTAAAAGAGACCTAAATTAGTAGTTTTTATGGCTATACTGTAAGTTGATTAGTTGGCTGTGCAGACTGGTTAAGTGGAAAATATCTCAATTGTGTCAATTGTTATTAATATAATTATTATTATTTTTACATTGCCATGATTTAAGTAGTCAGAGCATTTTACTCACTATTGCGTCTTGCCTTAATATGGTTTAGCAACATAGCACATACACAACAAATGACATCAGCATGTGTTTTAACTGATTGTTAAGTCCTTTAGATGTTATTAATAAACTAAGGATGTTTTAACATAATATAAAATAGTTTTACATACAATAGTGTAAGTGACAAATGGATGGAGAAACAAGAACTGAAAACCAAATATCACTGGAGATGATCATTTATTGTCCAAACTTCCAGTGAAGGACTAGTCAGAATACTCAGACTGGTCCTCGGAAGAGTAGCTGTCCTTACAAAGACCCATTCAGCCCAGAGAAAGAGTGAGGTTGAGAGATTACCATGGAAGTTTGGACCGGGTTTTAAAAGCTATGCCGAGAAGCAATTGGTGGTGGAATCCCAGCGTCAGTGTGAATGTCTATAAGTCATGTAAAGCAATTAATCGCAAACTGAAATAAATATAATTTGATTATATGCTTTGGAATTGGACGTTTTATGAGATTATTTACATTTTTTGTTTGCATTATATTATTAATTTTGCATGATCTCAAAAATTTGTGACTTTTTGTTGATTTTGTGTTGGATTCAGTGATTGCGGAATCACGAAAAAATAAAGGGGTCTAGATATATTACTGAACCAATACCAAGGTGTACTTGTCTGCAATGTGATGCAGCAAAAAAAAAAAAAAAAATTATTAAATTATTTTTGACACCACTAAAAGTAGACATTTCTTTTGTCTACAAGTATTGATGGAAAAAATGTCTAATTAAAATGTCTAAAAACTCATAAAACTGATCCGAGATCAGGTATAAAATATGAAACCTGTTTTCTGATTCAAGATTTTACATTATTACTCAGATCGCCCACCAGTGGAGAGAGCCATTAAATGTTCAAAACATTAGGAAACAGTTATGACGTAATGAAGCTCCATTTAGGGTGCTTGCACATCTGTGAATCAGTTCTTTTGTTCCAAAACAGGGATTAAAATTGTTACAATGTTGCATTTTGTTTTTGGTGCGATAAGCGTTCACACGGCAATGTATCTAAACTGACCAAAATAGCTAAAACAAGTCACTTGCGAGTAAACGGTTAATTTTGAGTCCCGCTCAGCTGTCATGCGTCCTTATTTTAATTTATGACGATGAGCAATAAGACATTATAAGCGAAGAGCTGCGCTTTAATTTTGAATGGTGACACCCACAGACATCGTCACCAGATATAAATCAGAGGTAAGACTTTCTCATACATTGCAGTGAGCTTATGCATAATAGGCTTTACAGTATAGAGAGAAATAACAACACATTCACACTGCAATTCGTAACTTTTTTGATTTAGTGGCTAATTCGTATGAATTTGTATGATCTCATTCGTACAATTTATTACGATTTGCTCATCCCCCTGCTCATCGGTTGGGTTTACCAGTAAGAATGACATCCCGCTCTTCTCATAATTCTTTATTCATATAGCCGTATGCATATTACATGTCCATAATACTTTGTGATATAGCCTGGTTCGTATCGTATTGCTTTCTCACTACAATTGATCCGCTCCAGAGTTTGTTTCAATGAAGCCGAGACCACCTCATTCCGCCGATATCGGACCAACTGTTTTGACATGGATCTGAAAGCGATTGCTAGATTTACATATGCCAAACGAACTGCGCTAACTTGGGATAGCGCCAGGTTCCGAAACAAAAGTCTAGGTGTGAAAGCACCCTTAGTGAAATTATGTGATCTTGCCAATTTAATACATGCACCTTAACAACTAATTCGAAACAAATTTTTTAATAAAGATTTTAAAGCTTGTGCTTCAAAAAACAAAGAAGATCTGACATTATGCAAATTAGTTCCAAACATAAATAAGGTTTGTACAAGAAATAAAGCTGGAATTACTGACGACTTATTTTAAGAGAGTTCAGAAACGCTTCTTTCTTTCTAGAGACAATAACTCAATTTATTGCACACTTTGATCTCTGAAACTCAGACCTTTTACATTCACAAACAGCTATATCACCCACCACTCCACATGAAAGATGAAGCATAACAGGGGCACTTTAAATATAGCACAATGCTTTCTAGACGTCTCAGTGATGCACGTGTGAGATTATCATGAATGATGTTCCACTGCAGAGGACCACAGTTAGAGGGAAAAAAAATATGGCAGACATGTTTTGTTGGGATTTTGAGTCGTTGCTCCACTTGAAGCTCAGTGGGAATTAAGGAGATGGCTCTTAAACAGATTGCTGTAAGGGGTTTTCAAGTAGTTGTATGGTTAGCCTTTCCAGCAGGCTGCACTTTATAATTCTGTGCACTGAGCCTTTCTGTTCGGTGGCAGGCCACTATATCACCACACCTTTCCATAAACCATGTGTGTATGTTCACTTTTCCAATTGACTGGCTCCAGAGACCAACTGAATAGAATGAAAGCATTTTCATTTTCATTTCTGAGTTGTTTTTTTATTTCACTTTTTTTTTTTTTATTCCTTTCCACTGCTTCATTTGGTGGAGGAGAGTTCGCAGACAGAGTAGAAATGAAGAGGTAGTGTGCGAGTGGGAAACGATGGCAATGAAAGTGAATGAGGTGTAAAGACATAACCGTTCAGACTGCGACCCTAGGCCATTACATAAGAATTACCTCTAACAGGGGAGTGAATGAGGGAGCGAGAGAAAGAGAAACACTGACAGAAACAGAAATAGGGATGAAAATGACGTGGTCCAAATGTGTAGACTGGAGTGCTGAATGAGCAGATGCGCAATGCATATCATCACAGGCTGGAAAAAGTGGCCTCTTAATTATAAAGGTAAATCAGCAGCAAAACTTTGAGAGCTTGCTAATCTGAATGTTAGAACTTGTCATATCAATATTTGTATTTCTAAGTTCACACACAGATGTGAAAAGCTGAATCGTTCGATTTGCACACAGATACAATAATTAAAGCACTTGTGTCTTGAGTTTGAAGTTGCAGATTAATAGTTCTACATTTGTCAAGTGTTATTCGCATAAAGAAAATGGATAGACACTATTGTGTACTTCACATTCACCATACTGTAGCACTATATTTCAGATTCAGAGTACAACCTACCACAAGTCGGCACTCACAATCTTAAAGTTCAAATCCTAGCATGTTGACTTTTGTTGCTCCTTTTGGGATATTCCTGTTGCAAAACTCACATGAAATTCAATTCATGTTTATTTCTATAGCGCTTTTACAATGTAGATTGTGTCAAAGCAGCTTAACATTGATGTTCTAGTAAACTGAAACTGTGTCAGTCCAGCTTTCAGAGTTGAAGTTTAGTTCAGTTCAGTATGGTTTATTTTCACTGCTGAATGTCCAAACACTGAAAAGCAAATGCATCGATATGCAGCTCCAGAAGTCCCAAACCATGCAAGCCAGTGGTGACAGTGGCGAGGAATAAAATGTCACCAACTGAATAAAGTGAAGGAAAAAACCAAGACCGGTTAAATAGGGCATGACCATTTCTCTTCTGGCAAAACTTCCTGTGCAGAGTTGCAGTCTAGGCATCAGAGGCCATGCAGAGAACACTGGACGTCCATCGTGAAGAAGCTGCAGTTGTGAGTAGGTCACCTGTAAATGCAATTTTATTGGCTGATGCTTGACCAATGAACAATGTCAGCCAGCAAGACTTGGTGTGTAAAAGAAATATTTATATGAACAAGTTGTTTTTAAAAACACTTAAAAAAAGAACTTTTTTAAAAATATCATTATTGTGATTCTATGTATCTTTTTCTTATATTCATATTTTTCTCACAATTAAATTAGCAAGCTTGCAAGTTTACTACTGATTTACCTAAATTAAAGGTGCTGAAGGTAGCACATTCATTTTTTGAATGGTTTGATTGAACCAGTGATGTAAGTTTTGGACAGGGCATGTCTTTGTATAGCTGTATGGTTGAATGGACGGATGGATGGATTGGGATGGATGGATGGATGGATTAGGATGGATGGATATATGGATGTACTGGAATGTATTGAGATAGGCTGGAATGTTTTGGGATGGACTGGAATGTTTTGAGATGGATGGATGGATGGATGGATGGATGGATGGATGGATGGATGGATGGATGGATGGACTGGCATGGATGGATGGTATAAATGTTTTGGCACAGACTGGAATGTGTAGGGATGTATGGATGGATGGATTGGGTTGGATGGATAGATGGATTGGGATGGATGTATTGGGATGGATGAAAGGAAAGTTTTGAAATGGATGGATAGACGAATAGGATGGACTGGAATGTTTTAGGATGGACTGAAATGTTTTGGGATGGATGAACGGGAGGAATATTTTGGGACGGACTGAAATGTGTATGGATGTACGGATGAATGGATGGATTGGGATGGATGTATTGGGGTGGATGGAAGGAATGTTTTGGGATGGACTGGAATGTGGATGGATGAAAGGAATGTTTTGGGACAGACTGGAATGTTTTTGGATGGATGGATGGATGGATGGATGGATGGATGGATGGATGGATGGATGGATGGAGGAGATGTTTTGGGATAGACTGGAATGTGGATGGATGGATGGATGAATGGTTGGATGGATGGAAGGAATGTTTTCGGACAGGCTGGAATGTGGATGGATGTATGGATGGAAGGAATGATTTGGGATAGACTGGAATTTAGATGGATGGATGGATGGATGGATGGATGGATGGATGGATGGATTGGGATGGATGGATGAATGGATGGACTGATTGATTGGAATGGATGGGTGGATAGATGGATGAATTGGAATGGTTTGGGATGGATGAATGGATGGATGGATGGAGGGATGGAAGGAATGTTTTGGAATGGACTGGAATGTGAATGGATGGATGGATGAATGGAAGGATGGACTGGAATTTTTTGGGATGGATGGATGGCTATAAGTATCTATGTCAAGCCATTATAGCCTGTGCTAAACATAACAGTCTGATTCCAGAGATCAACACTATGCATCTGTGTTTCAAGATCATCTATTAAAATCAGCCACCAATGAATTTGGTTAATTTGACCAGGAACAAAAATATCTACCAGGATCTACTAATATGATGTTTGGGATGACTAGCAAAAAAATGCAAAAGGTAGATTTAGTGAGGGAATAAGAACTTCAACAATGCAGCCAGTAATTCTCAGGCTCATGCTAGGTGTCTCTTACAAATATCTCCAGGGCATCTGAATAGCTCTTTGTTATTTTCTTGAGGGGAAGATGTAAAGAGAAGAGCCGAGAGAACATGAGATCAAGAGATGCATAGGCAGCTGACCAGAACACTACCAGAGTGTCTCTCTCTCTCTCCTCCTGTTGGCTGTCCCTCTAGGGCAACAGATCCACAAGCAGCCCAAGTTCTGACAGTTGTCATTCAGTGTAATGACACTTCCATGCACATTTGAGTTGTGCCATACGCACACACACATAGGCAAAAAGATTGGCAGAACAGAAAAAAAAAATCAGACGGGAGAGAAATTGGGTGAGTTTCCATCATGTGTTTAATTCTATTGTTGTATAATAACTCACTTGTCTCGGAGTTTCAGCAAAGATTCAGACCTTTCATCAAGTTTGACAACACCAGAACAAATAGAAGAAGACAAAAAGAGATAAATAAAAGAAAGACTTGGCGTTTTCCCTTACAAGGGCTGAATCCAAATCGATTTTTTCAGACAACATAAGTAGTTTTCTCTATTGAAATGAAGAGAAGTTGTCCCCTTTTTGTCTCCTCACTCACTTTTCCTCACTTTCCCAGTGTCCGGTACCCTCCTGCTCTTGGCAGCTTTGTGCAATCAATCACTCACTATAACTGAACTGTCTGCCACCCCAAGGTTAGTGCTTGTTCTCTCTCTTTCTCTCTGTCTCTCGTCTGCGTCGGGCCATGGCAGACCAAAACAGATCCAACAAATGAATAGCAACAGACAGCTAATTAAACTCAACATCTCCATCAAAGCATGTGTTCCCGTTTGACTAACGATGCCTTTTTATGCTCTTAATCATAAGTAACCCCTGGTTATTTATTGATTGGTCACCCCCTCACAAAACACCAAACCCACAATTAAAACCTTGCCACTAATGGGGTATTGATTCCACCACAGTTCAACCACATTACCGCATTTGCTTTAATGACTTAACCACGGGTCATCTGACATTAACTAGCATCTACTTACTCCATAATCTGACATAGTTTAATGCAAACAAGCAATTAGGCTACAGGAGCCAGACAAAGAGCTGCACAACGAAAAGAAAAAAGAAGAAAAAAAAAAGGTGGTGACTTATAAACAATATAATGGTTGGCTTGTCTTGCTTCATTCAAATCATTTAAGAACCATGGGTCTCATTTACTAACAACTGCAATATCTTATTTAAATGCATATGCACACTTCAAAGGGAAAAAAAGTCTCCAACTAATTTTAATGTTAGTGTATTCAGAGCATTCTAAACGAGTAGTAGCTTGCCCTACTTTACCCATTTGCATAAAACACACCTAAACATCTCCATATAAGGGCTTTCTACACAACCTTGCCTTGGAGATGGTAAATCAACACAATCTATCTGATTTATTTTTTAGAAAGATGACTAGAAAATCTGGATTCTACCATTCAAAGATTCGCAAAGCTCTTAAATAAAAATAATAATAATAATTCCTGTTTAAACTTTCCTCTGCTCACGTTAAAGGGAAATGGAAACAACACTTGGCAATTTTGGCATGTCTATAAAAAGAGCACTGGTGACCCACAAGTTTTAATGCTGTAACTGAGGGAAGACAGATGAGTTAAATGATACTTTCCCCATGCATAATATTAAAATATCTCATTTGTAAAATTGTCACTACCTGACAAAAAGTGTCTTTGATCCCAGTTTTAAGAGCAACACATCATAACTTGACTTCTAGTCGATCATTTAAAAAAGAGGTAGAAGGTAGATTTTTCCGATCAATCATCTGTTGAACTGCATCCCAATCAGCACAAACACTGCAGAAGACCTACGGGAACACGCATAGACTAAAGATTCTCATAGAAATCAGTCAAGTTTGGTGTAGGAAAAATCATGGTTTGGGGTAACATTCAGTATGGGGGTGAATTAGAAATCTGCAGAGTTGATGGCAACATCAACAGCCTCAGGTATCAAGAATCTTGATGAACTCTGGAAGTTCTGCAAGAACGCTTTCTATGTCTTTCAAGACATGAATTAAATAAAAAAAATCAAGACATAATTATATTTTATTAATAATAAACATAATCTAGAGGCCTTTGCCTTTCTTATAAGCCACTTCTGATACCAAATGATCCACTAAAATGTATAATATTTGTTGTTCCTAAAACTTGGATAGGCGACAAGACTTTTGTCAGGAAGTGTAGTGTGCAGTTATTTGGTTGAATCAATTCATGAAAAATGTGTTTCTTATGAATGTTTCAATTCAATTGAATGTTTCTCATGAAAAATGCTCAGAAATACGAGAGTCTGATGACATCATTGTACTAATCACCACTCTAAATGTATCTATAATTAATGCATTTTATCCTCAATTATGATAGGACAGCAAAGGAAGTCACAGAAAATAAATTTGTATAGAGAGAGGGATATGGAATTGGGAAGTGTCTGTGATTCTGAACTCGGGACATCTGCTGTGCAGTTATATAAATGTCAGAAAACTGACAACGAGGCTATCAGCACCAACAAAAAATGCTTTTCAAACACGAAGAATGAATTTGCTTCAAGCAATGCAAAAATAACAAAATGTCACCTTACCTGGTGAAATGTATGCGTTTATTAGTGCTTTTAGCAATGTGCCACATATCTGTCAACATCTCAAAAAGATGTTTTAGGGGTACATTATCCTTTAAAGCTCTTTGTCATTCTCATCATACACCTTTTATACAGACCCAGATTACAGAGCTCTCACTAGCATATTTTCAGATTATTTATACATACACACATACAGTGCTTAGCATAATTTAGTACACCCATTTTGAAAATTAATATTTTTATCCATTTCTCAGTGAATATATGTACTATATTTTGGTGCATTTAAACAAAACAGATTTATTAAACTGATATATTTATTAAAATAATATTTTAGTTATCAAACATATTTAGAAATTGAAAAATACTTCAATTAAATTTAAGCAAAAGTTGCAAAAAATACATTTAAAAAATTAATTACAACCTACAAAATTTCAACTAGATTTTTTCCATTTTTCCAGCTTTTCTTGATTTTTCCTCTTTTTTTTAAATTTGTATTACTTTTTTTTCTATAGCATATACATTTGTCTGTACTAGTATTTGGACCGATATCTTAAGGTTTTTTGTTAGATAAACTCCAAATTTGGCTTCAGCACTGACTAATATATATATATATATATATATATATATATATATATATATATATATATATATATATATATAAATATATATATGCACAAATATAATATAATATTGTATAGCTTCCTATTGAAAATATGAAATTAAAAGAGAGATTTGTGAGTGTACTTGTATGTGCTGAGCACTGTAAATACATACATTTGCACAATTAAAATGAATTCTAATATTTTACACAATTAACGTTAGTGAGTAGCACGGTGGTGCAGTGGGTAGCGCTCTCACCTCACAGCAAGAAGGTTACTGGTTTGAGCCTCAGCTGGGTCAGTTGGCATTTCTATATGGAGTTTGCATGTTCTCCCTGTTTTCACGTGGGTTTTCTCCAGGTGCTCCACACAAGTCCAAAGACATAAAATGAGCTAATATGTCCATAGTGTTTGTGTATGAGAGGAAGTGTATGGGTGTTTCCCAGTGATGCGTTGCAGCTGCAAGGGCATTCACTGCGTAAAACATATGCTAGATAAGTTGGCGGTTCAATCTGCAGTGGCGACCCCAGATTAATAAAGGGATTAAGCCGAAAAGAAAATGAATGAATGAATTAGTTAGTAAATTAACAACAATTAGTAGTCATCAGGTAATTGACAGAGTGTTAAAATAATTGAAAGCATGTAAGAAATTTACTTTTTGTATCAATATAACTTTATTTTAGCTAAACAAATACATTAAAAAAAATGTTTAACGCTAAAAAAACACCCCATGCTGTAATTGTTGCACTGATTTTAATTCTGATTTTCAGCCCAAATGAGTCAAGAATATTCATTGAAATCGGATGGTTACTAGGCATGAGACGATAACTGTTTTCAAGGCATACCACGTTTTCGAAAAAGTCAAGGATTTAAACAACCAACATTTTACACCATTTTCTGCTATATTCAGCTAAAACAGTATCTCCAGCAGCAAAGATATCCAAAGATGCCACTTTAAATTGTAAAGAAATCAGTGTTTTGGAACATAATGAAGACAGCAGAAGTCAATGATTCACTGAATTATTTAGCCTGACATGTTTAATGTTACAAAATACTTTAAATGTTTCTAAAAATAAAATATATTGTGTTCAACGAGGAAAAGGGTTTTTGTTTTTACCCAGACATTTAAAAAGAAATAAAAAAAGTAATCACAATACTGTGAAACTATGAAACCATGATATTTTTATCCAAGATTATCATACTGTCAGAATCTTATACCGGCCCATGCCTAAAAAATAAAAGTGGCTGCTTTGGCTAAAAAATAATAAACACAGATCTGCACACAGCAACAAAGTGGCGCAGTAGGTAGTTCTGTCGCCTCACAGCAAGAAGGTCGCTGGTTCAAGCCTCAGCTGGGTCAGTTGGCATTTCTGTGTGAAGTTTGCACATTCTCCCAGTGTTCCTGTGGGTTTCCTCCGGGTGCTCCGTTTTCCCCCACAGTCCAAAGACATGCGGTGCAAGTGAATTGGGTAGGCTAAATTGTCCGTAGTGTATTATTGTAAATTAGTGTGTATGGATGTTTCCCAGTAATGGGGTTGCAGCTGCAAGGGCATTCGCTGCGTAAAATATATGCAGGATAAGTTGGTGGTTCACACCGCTGTGGCGACCCCAGATTAATAGAGATTAGGCCAAAAAAAGAAAATGTATGAATGATATCTGCACTTACAATCCTCTGTTTTGTTGTTTTAAGAACTCACACGTTGCTAAAGACTAAACACATTAAACACAAATTCCCATATTATAGTTTACTAAGAGATGATAATGTTATAAACTTCACAAACTTGTCGTTTGAAACTGTTGATTGTCAAAATTTTGACTGAATTTTTTTTAACTAATATATTTTACTGATATTGAATTATTGATTTCTCAACACTGAAAGCAAACAACAGGAAAAGCTCATGCTTAAGGACTAGCTGCACATTTCTCATAATGCAAGTTTGATATTACTCTCTACTTCCTACTGTCAGTCTTTTTTTTTTTCTTCAGCCTGTCTCTCTACGTCTCATTTTCTTCTTTACCCACGTATTGTATCTGTCTTCTCTTTTGGGGGTGAGATAAAGGCTTATAGAGCTTATATTTTCTCAGATGGAGTGAAGAGCACAACCTGTGAGTGTGTGTCTGCATGTAAGCTTGTGTTTGCTCCCAAGGCGCGTGAGCATACAAGTGTGTGTGATTGATTTCTTCTTTCTCGGCTCCCTCGAGGCAGCGGAAACCCCACTTTAGCAGCGTCTCTCCCTCAGGTCAGCTGTGTTCTTCAAAGGTTAAGCTCTCTTTTGCTCTCTCCTTCCTTCACTATGCTACTATTTCCCTTTACTATTTCTCTCTTTTTCCCCTCACCCCAGTTTTAGCAGAAACATTCAATCTTTTGAAAAGACCAGAATTTGGTCTGTTTCTCTATGCTGGTTCCTCTGCCAGTATTCTTAACCAGAAAGCCCTGCCTAGTAAAAGCGATAGTTCTCATAAAACTGAAAATTCTGTCATCATCTTCTCACCCTTCACCTGATCCCAACCTGTTTTGAGTTTCTTTCTCCTGTTGAACACAAAAGAAGATATGTTTTTCTAAAAACCTGGAACCATCGACTTCCATAGTATTTGCATTTCTTACAATGGAAGTCAGTGGTTACTGTTGTTCATCTTTCCTCAAACTCTCTTCTTCAGTGTTCAACAGAAGAGAGAGAAAAAAAAAATAAGGATTGGAACCACTTGAGGGTGAGTAAATAGTCAGAAAATTTTTATTTTTGGGTGAACGCTCTTACTTTATCAACAGGTCAAAATACAAAATACAAAAGATCTGTTCAGCTCTCTGTGATCGGAAGCAGCTTAACTTTCCAGCTGCAACCAGTTTGTCCGGTTAGCTCGTTGTGTTACATTGGCAGAGCGGAGGCCCGGAGGGGAGCTGGCCACGATGACCGGGTTCGAGTCTCGGGAAGAGCGGTTCCAGAAATCAGGTAAGGCAAAATACAGAACCCAAAAAATAAAGCGAATAAGTTCATAACGGTGCGGTGAAATCTGAAAACGCAGTCCAAATCAGTTGAAGGCTTTTCTTTTTCCGAACGTCTTTTGTAAATCGTTGCTTGGGTTTAGGAAAGGAGGAGGAGCAGGGTGGGTCGGCCGGCTTAGTCAATCATTAAGTCATTCAGTCAGTCAGTCAGTCAGTCAGTCAGTCAGTCAGTCGGACAGACAATCGCTCGACAGCGGCCTTCAGCGGCCTCCAGCGGCTGTTTACGCGAGAACAGCGCTCGCAAAAAAAGGAAAAAAGCGCACACATCGGCCTCTCACGGATTCGCGAAAAGAAAAACTGCACAAATACGTACCTCCCGGGACATTTTTCTTGATCTCCAGAAACGTCCGTGGGGCTACGTTTCCAGAATGAGCCTGGGTTGGGTAAAATAGGTGGCTATCAAGTTTAAAAATAACAGTGCAAATAAATAAATGAGTGAATGAATGAATGAATGAATGAATGAATGAATGAATGAATGAATGAATGAATGAATAAAAGAATCTGTTAAAACTAAAGTTATTAAATGATTAGTGTTAGTAAAACAAATTTTGAGTCTAGGACACATCATGTGAGTAGTGTTTAGATTTTTTTGCCACAGTTTTCAAGCAGATGAATGTAGTAGCCAGAACTCAAAGCCATTCTGCAGACTCTAGGCAGAAAACCATGCAGCATATGATAGTCACAGACTCTAATCAGAGGAGATTAAACATGTTTGATATTTTGGAAACTTGCTGAAATAAACTGTGTGCATATGTAGAGATGTCAATATGGCCTTCAGCATAAACCATCATCAGCAAATAGTAGGGTTGCACAATACTGGAAAAATATGCAACATACAATATTGTTGTTAAGAGTATTATAAAAGTGCTATTTCCAACACAGGCTCATTGGAAATATGTACAAAATATTTTTGAGTAGCAACAAATATTTACCATTGAATATGTTTCCTTGTAGAATTGTTTTTTATAATTCCCTACAGGGCTTTGTGTACATTTTTGCAACATGTGTTCATTCTAAAAATGTAGCCATATATAGAGTTGAATTCAGAATTATTACCCCCCTCTCTTTATTTTTCCCCAATTTCTGTTTAATGGAGAGAAGATTTTTTTCCCCACACATTTCTAATCATAACAGTTTTAATAACTCATTTCTAATAACTGATTTATTTTATCTTTGCCATGATGACAGTGTAATATTTGACATGATATTTTTTAAGACATTTCTATACAACTTAAAGTGACATTTAAAGGCTTAAATAGGTTAATTAGCTTAACTAGGCAGGTTAGGGTAATTAGGCAAGTTATTGTATAATAATGGTTTGTTCAGTAGACTATCAAAAAAAAAATAGCTTAAAGGGGCTAAAAATATATTTTGACTTTAAATTTTTTTTTTTTTTTTTTTTTTTTTTTTAAATATAACTGCTTTTATTCTAGCCAAAATAAAACAAATAAGACTAAATAAGACTAAAATATTATCAGACACACTGTGAAAATGTCCTTGGTCTGTTATTTGGGAAATATTTAAAAAAATAAATAAATAAAGGGTGCTAATAATTCTGACTTTAACTTTACATTTCTGCGAATTATGTAGCCAGAAGTATGAATGCCTGCATTTCGTCTTTGAAACAAACGCTACCGGGCAGTATGATGTAGTTCCTTTTTCTTGTCCAGTAGCTCGCCATTTACGTCGGTGGACTTTAGATGCAGAGAGAAGTAGACCGCGATGAAAGGGTTCAAGTCTGGCAAAAAATGGTTCCAGAAAGAAGGTTAAAAAGAAAGAAAAGAAAAAAAAAAAACAGAAGCCAAAAAGTTTTTGAGATCTAAAAAAAAAAACATACACAGTGGGCTATGGTGGATTCTCAAAAACAAAAACTGCCAAAAAAAAAAAAAGTACTGCCTGGGACGTATTTGGTGCTCTCCAGAAATGTATATAGCAGTACGTTATCAGAATGAGTCTGGGTTGTTTTTTTGACAATCTGAAATACTGGAGGGACGTTTTATCTTACGTGTCATTTCTTTTAAAAAAAAATAATAATAATAATTTCTTATGATTTTCCTAAAGAAATTATTTTTTTATAAGCTATGATTTTAATTTATCAACTGATATAAAAATAAATTGGTAAAACATATTTTCAGATTTAATATATTTAAATTCAGACAAAAAAAAAAAAAAACTGTCAAGCTGCAAACATTTAGTCTATAAACAATATGAATGAAAACATCAGCAGACAGTGCGACTCTCTCTGGCTGTTGTCACTTTTCTCCCTCATCTCAACTCCTGCCATTAGTGTCTATTATCATAGCTGGATGCACCTTTGGACCACTCCAGCAACAACAGGGGAGGTGAGGATAAAGATACCAAGGCCCCATCTTATTGGTCAAATTTAGATACACAACAAATCCAAAAACAAATTTAATTTATCACACATTTCTGCAATATGAAGTCAGAATTTTTAGCCCTCGTTTGATTTATTTATTTTTTTTCTTTTTTAAATATTTCCCAAATGATGTTTAACAGAGCAGGGAATTGTTTACAGTATTTCCTATAAGATTTTTATTTTAAGTACAATTTTTATTTTTATTTTTGGCTAGAATAAAAGCAGCTTTTATTTAGTTATTGTTTTTATTTAAACCCTTTATGGTCAATATTATAAGCCCCCTTAGGTAATGTATATTTTTTTTCTGATTGTTTACAAAAGAAACCATCATTACACAATGACTTGCCTAAATAAACTAACTTGCCTAATTAATCAAGTTAAGCCTTTTACTTGCACTTTAAGCAGAAAACTAGTATCTTGACAAATATCTAGTAAAATATTGCACACTGTCATAAGGGCTGCATGATATATAATTTCAGCATTGATATTGCAATGTGTGCATCCGCAATAGTCACATCGCAGAGTCTGCAATGTGGAGTTAAGATTATTATTGTTCATCAGCAATAAAGAAATTTATTCAAAATAGCACAAAATAGCGATATGCATGAAGTGCTTCTGGTAATGGCAGATCGAGCATATATCAAGGTTGCAATTCTAATAAAATATGCTGTTATGCATATTTTGAAATGTGTTGTTAATAATATAAATGCTTCTTATATAAGTTTTTGATGCATTTCCCACCTTCATCTAAAAATATCATGATATAGTATGGACTGTTTTCTCGCTGATATAGTGATCTATCATTATCATGGGCAAACTATCATGATAATATCTACTGTACCTGAATATCTGACTACTTATTTCACTTTTATCTTTGCTCTATCATGTTCATTTAATCTTGCAATTTCTTTGATTCGCTCGTCTACAAGATTATTCCAATCAAAGTTAAAGATTTTAATTCAAATAGAGCTATTCAAGTCATCTGACAAAATTGTATTCATATGGCAATATAAATCACAACAAAACATAGATCGCAATGTCAGATTTTACCAGCTCTAACTGTCATCATGGCAAAGATAAAATAAAAAATTAATTATTAAACTAATAAAAATGTGTTCATCTTCTCTCCGTTAAACAGAAATTGGGGAAAAAATGGGGAGCTAATAATTAAGGAGGGCTAAAAATTTTAGCTATATATTATCTCGATTATCATATTTTTTCGATACATTTTGCAGCCTTGACAAATAGTGCGGAGAAGTACAGTCACAGATCTCCACTATATAAGCAAATAACTGAGCAGAAAAGTATATGACAGACTGCGGTTTAACAGAGCGAGAAACATATGCTTGTTCTTGAGCTAATGCAGCTAGTAACAACATAATGAACTTCAAATCCCATGATACCCAGCGTTAACCTCATTTACTCAAAGCGATTAGGCTTTTGCTGCATATTTCATGTACCATGGAGAGTCTGGACCATCCCAGGAAAAAAAATACAATATAGAAACGAGCAGCACAGAATGAGAGCCGGTTAATACAAGACACAATTCTAATGGGGGAAGCCAGGAAGGACTATCTTCACTCCAGTGTACAGAGATCAATAGAAGCTCTATCCATGTTTGACTGGCTGGACTATTGAGCTTATTCTTCAAATGTCAAACGCTGGTCTTTTGCTGTTATCGGACGGGAGTTATTGAACCATTGCCTCTGCTAGCAGGTGCTATAGATCTCCGGCAGAGAACTGCATCAACACCTGAGAAATGGCACGTGGACACATCAGTGCACTCCACTATCTGTCCTGTCCCCTGCAGAATTAACTCATCACTTTGAGAGAAAAAAAGAAGAAAAAAAAGAAGACCTGTTTACTAGGGATGCACCAAACCTGACTTTTTACGGCTAATGATTCCTACTGGCACTTTTTTACAAGGTGATTGGCAGATTCCGATAGTTTTTTTAATTTTTTTTATTATTATCTTTTTTTATTGTAAGCCTAAACAACAAGAAAACATGTAAAATATGGGTGCAATAAACTATATATATATATATAGATTTTTTTAAATAAATGAAGACTAATATATACAAAAATACAGAGATGCTGCATAATTTAGCTTGTAAGTCCAGATTTTAGCTTATAAGGTAAAAACAAAAATTGTGATCGACTTGCTTTTTGAAATTCTTCTAAAACAAAAAAAAAAAAAAAAATGGTAAAAATCTATAAAATAAAAATGTATTAACAAAAATAAAATAAAAACAAAAGCTATAAAATAATAATTTATTTAAAA